>NW_027280946.1:0-242457 GCF_046629955.1 Centroberyx affinis
TATATGAATGAGTAATACTCCTGAGACGTGGCTCACTCTGTCATTGCACCTCTTCCTGCCTCTGATGTGCTTTTTGGCGGCATCAGCTTCTGATGTGAGAGAGAAAGAAGTGGCCGTGTATCATAAAAAAGCTGAGATATCCCATTTAATGGACCTGATATTAGCTAAAATGTTCTGCTTGCTGTGCAGTCCATTCTCCTCTATAAATATCTCTTCACTCACTCTGCCTCACTTCACTTTTCTCCCTCTGTCCAGTGCTGGAGGCTGTTGAAACCTGTTAGCCCTCCTCCTTCACAAAAAAAATGGAGTGGGAAAAAAAAACGGGGATGGAAAGAGACTTAATGAGGGGAGAGAGAAATGGGGACAACAGTCCCTCTGGAGATTTCAGAGACACACCTGAGGGATACAGCAGTGTCCTAAGAGCCAAGTGTGTTACACAACATCACTGTGACATCTGTCTGCACTGCAGTACAAACCCTCAGGCCAAAATATGGCTCCCAAAACCTGGCTACAATCGTGACACACATTTGCACAAACACCTATTGTGACGCCTTTACTATCACTTCTGCACCAATGCGACAAAATCTAAATATGTACATAAGAAGACATCAAAATGAATGGGAAATGTAGACTGGCGGGACAGGCAAGCTATGTACACAATGTCACCAAGTTAATCCTCATGTTCCTATGCCATGACAGGGAATTGATTTACTTTAAGGAGGGCTGAGCGCTTGGCTCTGCAGTAACAGCCTCAGCGGGTGATCGGGACTAATCTCTTGAACCTGTGGAACAGAATCACACTGATCTTGATCTTTCGTTCTCCTCCTCTACTGATCTCATTTCATCATCAAGAAGCAAAAAGTAAAATCTGACAGCTGAATATGACAGCTTTAACTCAGACATCTTAGCTGGTGAAATGTGTTTCTATTCAGGTGACAATCATTCTGTCATGTTCCAGCTTTAAAATGGCCTTCAGCTGGGAACAACAGATAGACATTTTGCATCAATGGCTTTGTTTGAAAAAAGTCACCATTATGATTTCTATCAGACATCACCTAACATCAGCTCACATCTCAAAATCTGATTAAGTGCCTAATGGTTTTCCCAGTCCATCTGCTCACAGTCAATTCACTGTGATCTAAAACACATTCACATATGCCATGTTCTCTTCTTACAGCTAAGGCCATTACAGCGCAGTCTACAACACGGCTTTCAGGGATCTTCTTTCTGCAGAGCGGATCATGGGGACAGGTTTTGTGAAGGACTATTGTGGAGGCTGCCTTGCTCAAGGACAGCCTCCCTCAGCAGGCGTCCTCTCTCCTCACAGGACAAGGAGAAGCCTGTTCTCACACACTCACAAAAACAGAGGACTAATATGTCTTTAGAAGCGCGCATACACACAAAATTCCTCAGATAAGGGTCTCTATGTGTGGTAGAAAAAAATTACACACTGAAACAAAACCAGCCTGCCAGAGCACTCTCATGCTCTCAGCTCATCACAAGATGTGAGCTGCAATTCTTCCTGTCCAATCTCAGCTTCCTCACACAAACACATTAGAGGGGCGTTGAAAGACCGGCTCGGCCAAAAAGTAGATTATGGGTTGCTTGACATATTAAACATTTGCATGGCAAGCATCAACATTAATGATTAAAACAGAAGTGTACAAAAATACCGATGTCCAAAAAATAAAACCGGCCTCTACTGGGCTTTTGGTTTGAGGTCTGTGAGGAGGAGTACCATTTGGAAGAGCGTCAAGCCCCACTTAGTCTGGGCTCTCCTCCTCTGACAGTGGTTTCAGAGCAGGTTTCTTAGATGACTTCCGTTTGTTCATTTGTCTCTCTGATGCTTCCAGTTTCCACTTTATAGCCCAGTGTCTGTCTGCAGACAGTCTCTCATACCAAAGGCATGGGGAGTGCTGTTAGCATGGCAGGTTGTGATGGACAAACTCCCACATGTGATACCAACCGCTTAGGATCTGGCAGGAGGAAACTTGCTCAAGCACTTATAAAGTTGATTGATGAAGATGATTGGCTTTGGGATAGTTGGAGATGGAAAGTCTGTCATCCACTTAATTGCAATGAACTTGCTTTACAGAGTATACCACAGTACTCTTGTTTGTGTGTGGAAGTGTGTGTGTGTGTGTGTGTGTGTGGTTGACACATTCTATTATCAGAGCCTGTCCCTTGTCAACTGGAAGGATGGGCCCATGCTAACAAATGCAATTACGCTAATAAGCAGGCGATTCTCTGATAGTTAGACAAGCACTACATCAGTAGCTACTCCCCCAACACTCCGCTTTCCATCTTACTGTTTCATTAGAAGAGAAATTAAAGGCCTTAAGATCACACAATGAATCCCTTTCTTCCATACCTGCGAATATAGATGGCCTGCATCACTAATAGCCATTTCACTCAAACAGAGATAATGCAAGATGACATCCTCTGCCATCCAGGCAGAATACCAAATCACCCACTCTCGGATGAAATAAGTTGTCAAAAGTGTATTACTTTAGCCCGTGTCTGAGTATCCTCTCAGCAGAAAAAGCGTGTCAAAGAAATCAATGCAGACACCATGAGTCTGGGATTCATATTGATTCTATTTAAGTGTGATATTGGTTGTCTTTTGCCTCCACGTGGGAGCCAGTGGACATCTTAAATAGTGCTGACAGGCTACGGCAGACAGCACAAAGGTGCCATTTGAACTTAATCCCTCCCCAGTTTCATTCTATAGGTGATACAGACAAAAATACTCAATCACTAAACAGCTTCATTCCGTATTCCATAATATCGACATGTGGCAGCGGGGGCTTAAAAGTCAAGACAATTGGAAAATCTTGGTTTGGAGACACTCTTCCCTTCTTTGACAGCTACAGTCGACGGGCCTTAAAGCAAGGCACTTAACCCCCAGTTGCTGCAGCACTGCTCAGCGGCCAACAGTGGAAGTCTGTGGTTGTGCTTACAAAATTAAGAAAAAGGGATTTTTACTCACCCCCTGCTCGTCCAGTTTGAGGAGCTGCTCAGGGACCTTGGGGGAGTTGAGGGCCAGCCTCAGGCATTGGATATTGAGCTCAGGGATCACATACTCCAGCACCTCCTTCAGTGGCAGGCCGCGGGCCGTCCCATGCCTTGCTGTGGACGGAACGGCATCCTCCAGGATGGCCCCACGCAGCGTGGTCAGCTGGCAGTACAGACAGAGGGCGAGGATGAATTCAGTTAATTAGCTCTACTGTCTATTGTATGTCTTGTGCTGTACATTAAGTACTTCTACAATGTGTCAGTATGTAGTCTGTTACTCTATCGGCTGTCAATATGTCTCTGCACCAATGACTTGGCAAATGAAGTTATTCTGATTAATTTAAATCTCAGCCAGGGCTTTGCTTGGGTTAAGACGTACATTGCATTTCCAAAATACTGGAAAGTGAGAACAAGACTGATATGTTGGCTGCAGTGTAAGGCAGTAATAATATCGTCTTGTATCTCCAAAAACAGCCTTTTTCAGCGTGATGACAATGTATTTTTAACTTTATCCAATTGGTTCTGAAAGGGTTCCATAATACCAAAAGGCTGGAGAGGAACACGTAATCCCTCGACAGAGGAGCATGTAATCCTTCAGCTGAAATGAATACATGAATATCTCCAAAATTGGAGCTACAAGGTTTTCACAGGACAACAGTGATATTTATGCCATTATTATTTAGGCCAGTGGCTCCATTACTGGCTCCGGTGGGCAACATTAGGAACTCGCATGCTAAATAATTGAGACGGGCTAACTGAACACTGGGTGTTAAGTGGTGTTTTACTGTTCAGACCATTAATGTGCCAGTAAAAGTTGACCCAAACAGCCTCAACACCCACTGTAACTGTCTGGTGTGGTTTAACACATGGCAGACACATTTACACAAATAAATCCCATTTTGTAGTCCATCTGCAAAGCTTACGGACATGGATGTTAGCAGTCAATGGCTGTCTGACAGGGAGGCAGATTACTTTACAGTCTTAGGGAGGAAGGGATAGTGAGACAGGGAGAGAGAGAGAGAGAGAGAGAGAGAGAGAGAGAGAGAGAGAGAGAGAGAGAGAGCGAGAGAGCGAGAGAGCGAGAGAGCGAGAGAGCGAGAGAGAGAGAGCGAGAGAGAGAGAGAGAGAGAGAGAGAGAGAGAGAGAGAGAGAGAGAGAGAGGTGAGACTAAATGATAAGAGTACATGCAAATAGACCTTCTAGTGATTGGGGAGTTAAAACATCATCTGCGTGCTACTTGCAGGGCTAGCATGACCCAGATACATTGTTTTATCTGGGGAGTGGTGCTTCAAACCAAGAATGGCATTTGATATCAGTGACATTTCCCTGCCTGATGCATCTGTTGCACCTGAATTATTCAGAGGATGAGACCACCCAGCATCAATCAATGAGAGCTTTCTGTACCACGAGGGACTGTGTGGTGGTGTGCTGAGACTGTCAGATTTACTCCCATTGTATTTGTGGGTGAATTATTTGTGTGTATAGGTGTGTGTGTGTGTGTGCGTGTGTGCGTGCACGCCGTGTCTGTGAATGCGATCGCACTGACTCTCTGATAGACTGCATCAGTGTTTGCATGACTGACTAACTGAGTCACCACTGGCACAAAGTCACTGGCCACATTAGGGTGCTTGGGGCAGATTTAGGAATAGAGAAGAGAGAGGAAGTCTCCACTTGTTGTTTGCAGGGGTATTGAAGCATTTCCGCACTCTTGCATTGCTTGACTGGGCTCTCTAGTAAGTGACCTAAACCTTTTCCGCTGAATGCAAAATATGAGAAATATGAGAAATGAGAACTATCCTTTAAAAGCTTATTCTCTGGCTGGTAGTCGATAGGATGATAGAAATTACACAGGTTTCCCCCTACCATGCATTAATAATGACAATGGACCTAATTTTTCAAACCATCATTTATCAAGAGATTTGTTGTTTGTTGCTTTTTAAACATACACTACTCAACACAGAGCAAACTGAGTGCACATTGGTGTATGAAGTTACCTGGCTGGTTCTGAAGGTGACCCGGTAGTTGTACTGCATTCCATCTTTCTCCTTCCCATCCTCCAGCTTCTCCCTGCGGATGCTGACTGCCACAGGGCCCAGATTGTCGTCTACCCCAAAATAGTTTTGATGCTCTGGAGGTGGAGCGAGACAGGCCAGCATTAAACACACATGAAGCGTCAAATTAATGAGTGGTCTTCAACAAAATGTGATGCGACATCGTAACTCCACTGAGTTGGAAAAAAAAAAGTTCAAAACAATCTTCTGAAGCTGTGAAAAATAGTGAAGTTTATAAAAAATCACTGCCTCTGAAGTGCTGCTTCATAGAATATTCATTTTATATCATTGATTCCATACGCTAATCATGCGAAATGCTTATGGTTTGACGAGGGCTGGGCATTTCCTCTGGCATATTCAGAAGATCCCCGATTACAGAGAACAGCAGGGGTCCACTAGAGATTTGAAGCCCCCCCCTGAGACCGATTTAACCCCATTCTCTTTGTTATGGCAACAGGATCTAAAAGACCATCTTTACAACATTGTTTCTTCAAGAGAAAAGAGGTTCATGTCATGTAACAGTTTTAAGCATAACAAGATTCAATGCTAATTTCAGTCAACATGAAAGCACTCTATTTGACATTAGTTATGCACTGCCTTAATAAGGCACTCAATAAAATATCATACAATTCTGCCTTATGATTTATAATACCATCAAGATATTTGTTTTACCTGAAAATGCTGTGTGCAATATCAATCTAATAAAAGTCATGTGATGTTTTTCAGGACTTCTCCTTTCTCACTAATGATTAAAGAGTGAGAAAGGTGTGTGTCTGTATCTGTGTGTGTGTGTGTGTGTGTGTGTGTGTGTGTGTGTGTGTGTTTGTGTGTGTTTTGGGTGAGGAGGGTGGGGTGAGGAGGGTGGGGTGGTGTACATGGACACAGGAGCAGGGCTTTGCACACGCACAGCAGTGCCTTGAGCAAACAGACCCTAATCCCGGCTAAAGCCAGGGAGAAAGACCGGGATTGAGCGGACAACAAAGGAAAAACCTCACCGGGGACTCGAAGCACAGACACTCTCAAAGCAGGAGATTTTTGCAGAAGGTTACACGCCGCAAACATCCTGAGCACGCCGCGTAAATACGCCGGCTCTTATCGCTGTGACGTCAACTTTAGGTACAGAGAGCATATGAGCACGAATAATAGATGAACTGTAGGAAGGGAATATGGGCAAACTATTTGAGGAATGCAAGGCTTGTCAGGGACACTGGAGTGCGGGGAAATGCTCTGTGAGGCATGAGGTCAAACAGCGGTAGGAGGCTCGTCTATGCGCAGGGGCCTCTAGGCATCCTAGTACCGGTGGCACTGTGAGGCAGGCAGCGCAGACTGCGGAGGAATGCCTTTTGTCAACACATTTCTCCAGCATGTCACTGGTACACATCACTTGGTCTAGATGACAATTTGCCAAAAGTTGCCAAATGGATGACATTTGCTTTAATTGACTGTCATGTCAAATGCCGCCTCTCTCCTGTCTTTCCTGTCACTCTCCACTGCACAAATGGCTCCAAAATCCTTAAAGAATCAACTTGTATGTGTCTCTACTCTCTACATCATCAGCTCCAACAGAGGTCTATGTGAGGTCAAATATCCATATATAAGGCATGATTTACACCCGCCTCTATATCACTATGTCCACCCACGCAGTTGATATGGGAACATGACCTCTATGTGACAAGGCTTGGCTCGTGGGTGTGGATGTTGCATAGTCTCCATTAGGGCAGCCCAGGGAGAGCCACTCCTGCTGCTACGGGAAAGAGGGCTTCACGCAATCAATAGGATCAATGTTCAGCCCAGGGTGATAAAAGCTTGCCCTAAAGTGGTGACACACTGTCATGTTTGTGTGTGTGTGTGTTTTTGTATGTGTGTGTGTAGTGCAGCAGAGGTGACGACAGACTTGTCTCTTCAATAAAACACTCAGATGAAAAAAGGGTCAAGGGGTAAATCCACATTTCTGCTATGAAAAAAACTATCCATCTTCTAAAAAATAAGTATTTCAATTATACACTAGCCTGCATTACCACAGAGAGATTAAATATGTAATGTAAATATGCCATCACAGACAGCAGAGCTCACTGAAAGTAGTTGTTAGATTTTTATGTGAAGTGGAAAACAGTTTTGTTTTGGGATGAATAGTAAGTGAGGCAACATTTCACGGCAGATGATTATCATTGCCCCAACAGAATAAGCTCACTTGCACAGTCTAATATAAGCAAGGCAGATCTGTAATTGTCTCATTCTCCTTGACTGGAGACATCAAGCCTCAAGTGAGTTTCCACACAGTCACGCTGACGCATATTTTAATACAGAGGAGCAGTTCTGAAGAAGTCCAGGAATCTCTCAAAATGTGAAAGGTGAAGCAGCTGTTTTCTGGGGGGGCTTAAGAATGGGTAATCCAATATGCTGAGAGCGGCAGAGCACAGAGACGCACAGACAGCGGGAAAAACAGACATGTATAATGCAGTGATGGGTCGGGGCTGGCGTGGTATTTCCAGAGTCGGTCACCTAGGTGTTTTAATGAGGAGCATTGGGACCTTGGCGTGGTTTTGCTGACCCTGTAGTTCATGTGAGGCGTGCTCACACCCCTCCGGCCCCCTTGGGGAACAGCTGCAACACACCCTCTAGCTCACCTCTCTCTTCTCACATGACTAATCACAGCTTCTCCACAGGGTTGAGGGCAATATCACAAGGAGAACATGACCGCTCCTCTCCCGAGGAAGTGTAACACACACCCTCACACCCAACACAAGCCTGCTATTGTTCTGGCCCCTTATATCATCTGGCCCTACAAAAATAACTGGGCCGTGAAGATATCTGACCCTATGAGCGGAGGCTGTTCCATTTTGGATGAACTCGCCTTCACACACAGCATTGTTCATAGTCTTGTTTCTATGAAGTGGATTTGGCCTGGAAACTATCCTAATCCTCAACAATGTGTCATTCATATCCTCTTTTATCACCACTGTATCATCTCTGTAAATGCACAAACAAGACACATTTGCTGTCAACACGCCTTACCTCTCCCATAGAAGTACTTGTGGTAGTAGTACGCTCCCAGGTCGATATGCTCAATGATGTAGCGTTTGACCTTCTCCCTGTGGATAGGCTGGTTTTCTCGAGGCACCTCCAGTACAGAGACTCCGGCATTGGTGCAGTGGGAACTTAGCGAGGATTCAAAGGAGCAGCTCTCTCCTCCACCGCTGTAGTTGGCACTGTTGGCTCTGGAGAGGGAGATCCTCCTCTCGCCCTCACCACCAATCTCGTTGCGGAAGTGTGGGCAGGTCAGCACCAAGCTGTTGCTCTTCCCGTCCCCCTCATCGGCATCCAGGTTCTCTTTAGAGTTCAAGTCCTCCCTGCTGCCTAGCGGCGACTCGAACATGGGGACGTTTCCACCGCTACATCCTGCTACTCCTCCTTCGGCCCCAGCACCGGGCAAGGGCACCGCTCCGCCTCCAGGCCCTATACCGGCTCCGGGCCCGGCTCCGGCCGAGGCAGCCGAAGCCCCGGTGGTGGTGTTCTTCCTCTGGCTCAGGTTCGCTCTGCTGGCCACCGCCTCGCTGATGTTGAATAGAACGCTCTGGACGTCGTAGTGGGCGAAGCACTTCTGGAAGCTGAGCGGCCGCCGATCCTCTTCCACAGAGAGCCGCAGGGCGTCGCTCTCGCTCTTTATGGTCCGCAGTTTCCTGAACAGAGACGTTTCGGACGACTCCGACTTGAGACGCCTCATGAAGGATTTCTCCCTCTCCCGGCTATAGAGGAGAGCGCTGTCTATGTAGTCGTAGCCCGCAATGTGGACTATCTCGCCCCGGGCGATTTGGGCGGCTGTCTGCAGGCTGGGGGAGAGGGAGGTGTCGTAGCGCAGCAGTTCGGGGAAACCCAGCGGGGGCACGCTGCGGTGGTCCAGAGTGTCCACCCGGTAGCCCCTGAGCATGGTGAAGAAGCCGTCCCCGCTCAAGCCCTGACGGTCGATGGAGGACGTGCTGCCGTACTCTCGGTGCAGCGAGGCCCCGGTGTTTGGGTTGACGGCATTCTGGTCCATGATGTCCTCTGAGTCGATGTCGCTTATGGTGACATCACTGTTGCTGCGCTGCCGAATAGGGTGGAGACCCTTCAGCGGGGAGTGGCTGAGGAGGTCGCTCAGTGTATACTTATTGTCAGAGTAGTCTGCGTCCAGAGGGATCGGTTCGCCTTGCTCCAGGATTTCCGTGGTCTGGTCCTGCTGGCCATTCTGAAAGACTGGTATCACGCTCTGGTAGTTAGGGGAAGGCCGGCCGTCCCATCCATCTTTCCTCGGTGGCCATTCTGTCACCCTGGCCCTGACGCCCATTTTAGGCATGGCTGGAGTGCCGTTTGTTTTGCCTCCTCCCTCGGGCTTCCCCTGGGTGCTGGGGGCTGGTGGTCCCATGCTCCCATTCAGGGCTTTCAGTTTTCTGCTGAACAGCTCCTCCGACTGCATGGCTCTGGGGTAGTCTTCTGGGCCTCCCACAATTCCCACAAGGTTTGATTTGCTGTCTGTCACAGGGCTCAAAATACTCATATCCTGCTGGCAGACTCTTGGTAGAGCAGACACTCAGGACCCCTCTTCATTACATCATATGATTTGCCCATTTGTGTGCAGGGGAGGAGCCTCCTTCCTGAGTCAATGAACCAACCATCGTCACAACTCACAGAGGGCGGCTGGCACTGCGATAGACACACAGCATTTGGACGTCAAGGACAAGTGTCTAAGACGCGTTGAGGCACAGCGGAGTGTGTTCTCCTTTCACAGTGCGCCGCTAATTCAGAACGACAGCTGGAAGAGTTGAATCTATGGGACAAAAACAGAAAGAGAGAAGAAAATGTTAGCGCACAGCGAGCGAGTTACTGCAACTGAGACTTTTATATATAAAACATAGAAGAAGCAGTTTGTATTCTTCAAAATGACCCTGAAAAACAGCACATTCAGTTCAGCTATAAAAATGAGCATATTGCTGACCTAAATTATTTGTACTATGTTATCTTGTAATAAACTCCCACCAAGGGGTATGGAAGGCTGTATTAGTTTTAGAAGTATCTAGAGCATGGCATCAAATACAGCTAATTAGTGTATTTGAGAGGAGTCGGTGCCATTATGGGTTTATAATGAGATAGATGTATATCTTTGTTGGTACTTCCAGCCAATGCCTAACAGATGGTGGTGGAGCAAGTTACAGCAACAAGAGGCAGATGTTCAGCTAAATGTTCAGATGTACCAATATCTGATCCAACTGCTTGTAGCATCATCAAGCCTGCAAATTATACAGGGAGGAAGGTTTATGCATTTTCAACAAAAATTCCAGTGTGCCTGATTCGCTTTATCTGCTCTAGCTGGTTAGGAAGAAAATTAACAAGACACCTGATGAGGTAAACCAGCTATAACAAATTGAAATGGAAAAGTCCCTTCTTCCCATAATACAGTTGTGCAAGAACAAAAAACATTCTGTAGCTGAACTACAGGGCAATTAGTAATAAATCACCAAAATCCAATGAAATGTAATTTGCAGTCCATACCACTCCAGTAATTTCACAGGAGGAAAAGTTTACAAGCTTCCCTTCCCCCTCTTGTTCAACTGGGGAATGCAAATAATAACAGCCAGCTCCTCATGACAAAAGGCTGATATCAGCAGCTACATTCATTAACCTGAAGCGCTGAGGACACGGGGAGGGAGAGAGAAAACACTGGTGGGCTTGTCCTTGAAAAGCAGCCTCATTCCCTCGTGGGGATTTCAGATGTCAAACACACAGGCAACAAACTCACATGGTTTCCATTTTTATCCATAAGTAATGTCCCTGCAGATCAGCCATCTGTAGACTTTTGTTTAAAAAAGTGCAGAATTGGTCATACAGCCTAGTTCAACCGTGGAAAACCGTTTGACATAGGCAATATAAAAAAGACAACAACCTACAGTGTGTCAACAAAGGGTGGCAGAAGACTGTATACTGGAACTGAATGCAGCAAGGATTTGAACTCTAAGAAGCACAAACAGATTCCTGTATCCTCGATCCCATGCCACACTCTGTAGCCTGGAGCAGATCCAGTGGGGGCTAGTGAGGTGTTACACTGGGCCTATCTCACTGCACAGATCTCCTTAACCACTATCACTCTTTTGCACGGAGGATCACACTACACCATGCCACACTGGAGACCGGCAGCCTTCCTACCCTGACCTAAATGGCTTTCTCTTGTTCTTCGGGGCCGGTGGTGTGCCTCATCTCTCCTGGTACTGCAATCATGTGAAAACCTCAGTTATCAAGGAAACCCTCCACGTCATAGAAAACAGGGTGCAGAATTGCTACGTTTTTTTTTGCTTCAGTGCAGATCGTCATTCCCGCTAACTGTATTCTCTTTGTAAGGCTTCACTGTGAACATGAGGGCTGGAGATGAGCGTGGGCTTGGGCCGGCCTCCGTCCGCTGGCCGCCAGAATGATGGCCTCTGTTTCCAGACAACTGCGCGCTGTGTTTACATTTCTCAGTCATTTACTGTTAGGGAGGAGGATAAACAATGTTGGGATGAAAATGTGGGCCACATCAAGATTAGCAACAGGCCAGACTAGACCAAATACACATGGGACAAGTCTGAAACATTGCAATAATAAAGTATCAGCCTCTGCCTGGGCCAAATACAGGTCAAGGACGGTATAGGTTGCATGACCTAAATGTGTTGCACAAGAAGGATAATAATACCATCTCAATTAAGTCTACTGGCAAACTATCCTTTAGTCCTCCCTCTTTCTTCTTCATTCAGAGACTATATACGATGATACAAGGTCTTAAGTTTCGTTGTCTCCTATTACTGAATGGTCTGGTTATGAAGATGGCTTCATATTCACAAGAGGGAACTGTCTGTAGTGTCACGGTATTTAACACCAGGCTTAGATAGGACAGCAAGAGATAGTGTTGTGCCATCTGAATGTATAATGTAGCGATGAGAATTGCTCTGGGAAACCCTATCTATTTGTCTGTTATAGTGGGCAAATGATGAATAATGGAGCATCTGACAGGCTGCAGTGTAATGAAGAATGTCAAAGCTGCTCAATTTCAATACAGAGGACCTCTGTGTCTGAAAAGGCCAAAATGAAGGTTTTGGTTACAGAGTTGTCTGCCATTTGAGCCCTACTACATGGTATTATTTATATTCAATATTCATTTCTTGAAAGACCTTTTTATTTTTCAAGCTGATTGAAAGTTAAAAGCTCTGATTTGAGGATTACCAGCTAAGTATTAATTTTACATATGTATTATGAAACTGTACATTATTTATTTTTGTTTTTATTGTTTGTAAACAAGTTCTACCAATACAACATGTATGCATAACCACTGATCAAATAAAAAATCCTGGATTGGAGCTTTATTCATTACACAGGCATACTGACTACTATATGAAGCAAGTGCAAATCTGGTTATGCTTTTAGAATGGACAACTTTGTCATTATTACAGTTTAAAAATGGGAACCTTTATGGTCAACTAAGAACAATCTTAATTTATGATTGGATAAAAAAGGAGAAAAGTGTTAAATTTTCACCAAGCAGTGCCTTCCACTGAATCACACTGCCTCAAACACTAAGTATCCATCAAATACGACACCATGTGAGATATCCTGCTCCCAGAACTCAACCTTTACAAGAAATCTTTGCAGAATGACTCAGAAATGGTTTTCCAATGCCTATGATAATTTTGGACTTTTATTCCTGCTGCTGGCCTTTTAATCTAGGCTTCTCTAATAAAACCTAATCCATCTCAGATCTCTTTCCCAGGCATGTCACGGAGCAGAGGGGGACTACGGCAGCCTGCTGACCGACACCCATGCGTTGAGCCATGACCGAACCCTGTCCTTTCACACCCAGAATTAGAGCAAGGCCTCAGATGCCAGCAAAATGTGCCACCTGTGCAAATAACTTTATCAGTAGTGAGGTGACACTGTGACAGAGGCTTTTACGGATGACTGAGAACAGAAACAACAAAGCAATTGACATAATCCCAATGCATGACAACAAAAACATCATCAGTGACTTCTCACAGCAGCACCCTATGCTGAGCAACTACATTACCTTAAGGGCAATAATGCTCTCTGACCAGACATTCAGAACGATACTCAAAGCTTAAACCTACAGAAAATATAGTGTGGGGTCATTTCTAAGACAATTCCCCTTAAAAGCAGAGTCCTTTCACAGAGATCCGAGTGTCTAATTGTGTTATAGTTCCTCTGGTCTTGCTTCCAATCTCTCCCCCACAGATAGCAAATTCATAGTCTAAAAAAAGGAGTGAGGAGGACGAGGCTAGTCTCTGTTTATGTTCATACTGTCTACCCTCCCCTGTTAGTGTTGCTACACAGGGTCAGAGAAGGGTGAGTTGCCCCTTATTTCACGTCGGGACAGGCCAGGATAAACCAGTGAACATGGTGGTCTGTGTTCCCCCTTCCTTCATTCTATTAGGCTACTTTCACTGCGACAGTGATTAATGAACACAGTTGTACTATGTCTCTCTCCACAGCCAACCCCCCCCCCCCCCCCCCCCGACGGAGAGCGCCACAGGCTACTTGGTCAGCAGAATCTATCTTCTCTGTGACCTGAAGGAGGCTGTTTTCTGTCCTTTCCTTTGTGGCTGTGTGTAGAAGGGAGGCAGCAGATGGAGGGTGGGCGGTCTGCTTTGCTAACAGCCCTTTATTACTGGAGTAATGCATAGCCATTATGGGTGTTTAAGACGCAAGGCCTAGTGAACAGGGGGATGGGATACAGAAGGAGAGATGGAAGAGAAAGAGAGAGGCCTAATTACAGTAATGAACTCATTTTCTGTCTCTGCATGTCGGATCGGCTGGCTTTCAGCTCGGTTCATCCAGAGAGTAGTGGCCCAGAGGTTCTGCCAGGTCTTAAAATAATCCTCTGACATTGTGGCCTGATTAAAGGCCCAGCAGATATTAATACCCTGTCAGAAAAGTGAAGATGTGTTGTCCACCATCCTGAGATTAATGCTGTGCTATAGTGATCGGCCAGTTCACCGGAGCAGGACAGACAGCGTGATCTCAGCCCACTCTGACAGCCTCACTAGACTGGCTGAATTTTCATTAGTCACTCCAGCAACCTCAATTGTCACTCGGATAATGGAAGGAAAGTCCCTCCAGACAGCTGCGGACCGTCTTTTTGTTGGGTTTTGGTTACAGCTCTCTTCCAATTGGCCACATGATAATCATCTATGCCTACAGTTCATAGTTTCTGATTCAGTAGGACTGTGTTGTATGGGCAAATTGTGCTCAGTTGCTTGAGCTATTAGTGAAAAAGATGGAAATTCTGCAAAAACAAATCCATGCAAATTAAGTCATGATGCAAGCATGCTCCACAAAACAGCACTGCACACACAGACACTGTGGCTCTATTCGATCGCCAGTTGCAAGCACACTTTGTGCACAACATCGTTAAGACTAATCCACTAAGACCTGGCAGCAACTCAAGAAATCAGGCACACATGCTCAAACAGCAGAATTTGCCATTATAGTGCCCTTTAAAACATGTTCTTGGAAGGAATGCCCATCCCTTACTTGCCAGATTTTTTTGGCAATGAAGCCTGTGTCTGGTAGCAATGATAGTCTGAAAGCTAAACTTATTACACAATGACAACTCTTTGGACTTCAGGCCACCTTTCAAAACAGCTTAATTGTCCTGCAAAATATTGTAGGGGTTGATGTTGCAAAGGTTCCGCAAATTGGGTGCTAGGATTGCATGAACTCACCTAGAAGTCATTGTTTGTTTCATGTGTGCAAAATATCAAAATTTACATATGTATGACCATCACAGATGCAATTTAGCTGTATTCTTCTGCCAGTGCTATTGGGTGCACTCTCCACTCATTGTGCATGATTAATGACTAACATGGTATTATAATTTGGAGGTATACCCGGCGCTCTTTGCAACCCAGACCCTTAGTGAATCAGGGCCTGAGTGCTTGTTGCTGCACCAATACGCACTGCTTGTGCTTCTGAAGCCACTGGCACGGCTGAAGCAAGAACATGCTGCAGGTAAAACAAAGCACATGGCCGTGAAATGAGACAATTAGATTGGAGGCATGTTTTTGTTTCCCCTCCTTTAATTTTCACATTTTGTGTTAAAAGGTGGTGTCCTCCATAGTGTCCTGCCTCTTGCACCTCAGGCCAAAGTCAAACATGTTTGCTTAGCCCCCACCAAGCTGTTGGGCAACTCTGAGCCCTGGGGTGAACACAGACCTGTGATTATGGCCAATTATCTTTAATAAAGCCTTGTGTAATTGACCGATATTAATGCTCCTCTGTGTTAGGCAAGCAGGAAGTAGTAGCTGGCCTCGTCCCTGAGGAGCTTCGACCTCCAGAAGCGATGCAGTCATCTTCCCCTCCCTCAGCCAAACTAAATTAGGGTCTAATAGGTTAGAGGCCAAGATGATTGCTCCAATTTTCCAGCTCATGGACTTCATCATATAGTGAGTCAGATAGCATTTCAAATGGATGTTTTAAGTAAAGCAAACTTACAAGTCCTTTTAGTCCTCTTAGTTACTTTTATCTTGAGTTATTTTGATTCCATGCTGCCCGACTTGTACCGTTTTACGTTGCGATGGTGCAGCCACTCAGAGATTTGGATGTATCGCACAGTGTTGCTCATTAACACGCAGAGGAAGGAAAACAGCCAAGCGGAAAGCAAACAAACCTGGAGGCACATTGTTTATCCTTCACTGCCCACCGTTTGATTCCTCAATAAACTCGCAATGAAAACAATGAATCACATTCCATGTCACTGTACACTCAAATATGATCAAATTTGCACTGCAGACAATGTCAGTATTTCGCTCTGAGGAGTTGTGATTAAAAACAACATGGGAGCTCTGTTTTCAATCCTCTTTTGTGAGCAGCTGTTGTAACCTTGAGGTGGGAATGGGAGGGGTGTATGTGATGGTTTTGGGCAGGACAGATATTAAATTCCTCACACTTGCGGTCAGAGAGGGAGGGGTGTGGGGGGGTGAACGACTGCAACCAGACACGGGCATCTCCAATTTGACAAAAACACTTGTGTTTCTGCTCCACTGGAGCAATTCTTTACCTTAACTGGGTTACTGCAAAGGAGAATGGGAGGTTAAGAAGAGAAGTGAAAGTGATGGAGTGGGAAGAAACAGCAGAATGGGAGTTTTGCCAAACCTTGCTCAAAGAGATTCACGCAATTAAACCACAGAACCAATTAATTGGGCGATCTCAACCTTGAGAGTTCATTACTGGGGCCTGGGAAACCATGCGTTCCATCTTCCCCAAGTCCCTCCATAACCAGAAAGGGCACTTGTAAAAGGGTGTTAGCGCGCGTGTGTGTGTGTGGCTGTCTGTTTGTGAAGGTATGGACCAAAGAAAACCAAATGCGCCATTCTCCTTCATCTTCTTTCATCTGCTGGTCCCACAATTCAACCCCTCAACAGAGAGGGATCTCCCACCGGCTGATACTCAAATTAGCACCGATGCTATAGCTCTGCCATTAATGGCCAGCCCGCCCCTTCCTGGACACAGCTATAACTCAGCCGGTAAGAACCCAATCAGCCAACCCCACCCCCTCTTATTGTGGTCAGACCACCAACCGAACACCACGATGTGCCAATATTGCCTGCAGGGAGTAATGCTGAGATTTTAATGGCTAGTGTGAATGGAGGGTCACACCCTCAGTGGGAGGTAAGGAAACCAATGAAATGAGTTCTAGACAGCTGCCTTATCGAGCCCGGCATGTAGCAACTAACAACAAACCATATCCAGCCTAGTTATCCTTTGAAAATATTCACAGTGATGTGAATTTAACAAGCACCGAAGCATAGCATTTGTTTAGGTTAAGTGGGGTTGGCTCATTCATGAAGCACAGAATTAAAAAAATACTTCACTACTGATGGATGGCAATTTCACAGTATCATCTACTGGAGAGGATGTAGGGATGTGATGGGCTGCTAAACAGACAGACAGCCAATGAGTCAAACTCAGCCACCATTTGCCAATTGGTCCCTCTGTGTAGCACCCTTTCTCTCATCACCCTCTCTTTCCATCTTTTCTCTTTTTTTTCCATCTTTTACTTCATCTCTCTCTCTCTCTCTCTCTCTCTCTCTCTCTTCTCCATCTTTCACAGTTGAAACTCGTCCAGTGAATGCTTAATGGTGTTTTGTCAACACCACTGACCATTCTGACATGATCCACTTTACCTGGCAAGGCCCACACACGCACACACAACAGTGAGCTGATCCCAACGATGGGCAAGCGAGCAGCAGGGGAGGCTGAGAGAATGGTGTGGAAAAACAGGAGCGGGAGAAAAAAGTGTGTGTGTGTGTGTGTGTGTGTGTAAAGAGAGAGAGACTGAACACAGGCAGCTACTGAAGGAGAGAGAGACGATTAGAAGGTTTTTGCCTACATCTCGGCGCACACAGTCCTGAGGTGACCCAACAGCAGAAGAACAATTGGTAGACGAGATAAAAAAGAAAAGGAGGTCAGACAGCAGAGAGTAAATGCATACTCTCACTGTCTCTTGTTTCCCCCCAGGCCTGGGCCTGTGCACACTGTGGGAGATGCCCACTTTCACTAATGCCCAGTCAGAGCCCCAGGTGCGCAGCGCTATGGAGAACACAGCCTGGATCAAACAAACACTTCAGTGTCTCTAGAAACACAACCTCTAGCGTTTGTGCTGCTTCAAAACAGCCTCTCTGCATTTTGATCTGTACAGAACTCTGAGATAAAATCCTCCTGTATCTCTACTGAATCAACCAGACTATACAGTATTGTCAACGTGTGCAAAATGGATGTTCCTTCACCCCAGAGCGAGACTTAAATACCTCCAGAAGAAACTTGACCAGCAGCTCTCCACAGATTTGAGACAGGCAGGAGCCGGCATACAAGAGGTCGAAGAGATACAGCTTGGGCCTGAGCGGCGTTGTCTGATATCCGTTCCTGTGGCTGCAGCACTAAGCCAAGGTCACGCTCCTCCAACCGTAGTCTCGCCACACCTCATCTGTCAACAGTTAACGCTCTCAGCCATAAAACTAAACAAAAGATAGCCGTTTGGTCTGTCATGGACTTTGCGGTTTGGGCCGGTGCCTATTTATTTATGGTCGTTGTCTTATCATCTAGACAGCTAACACCAATGTGTATGTTTTTCTACAGGAGATTTACCAGCATACATTCCCCCACCCCAAAACCCCCCACCCCTGAGTGCGTTCTGCTTGATGCTAGTAGCTCCATCTGGAATGTGCTGGCTAGCTGAGTCTGGAGCACAGAGGACTCCCGTGGCCTGACTCCATTTCACTTAGTTCAGGAAAACTAGGCATTTACTGAACAGAAACAGCAAATGGTAAATTCTTTTCATTCCCTGTACACATTCAAATCTCATAATATCTACCATATGTTCTGTTACACACAAAGGAGGAGGTCTGCTAGAAGTGAGTGGTTTGAACTGTGATTGTGTTCTGAAGCCGGCACAATCGAGCCGAGAGCAGGTTACACTGAACTGGGAGCTGGGAGAGTCAAGGTAAATCCACATATGGGTATAGTGATACACACAATATTAAAGCTTTGTATGTATCCAAAAGCACTTGAGGAGAGTCAGAGAGCATTTGTGTTTGTAAAACAGTCACCAAATAGTATTTTGGGCCGCTTTACTGACTGTAAACATCCAGACTAGAGCTTTTAGAAAAGCTCTCATAGAGAGAGTACTTGTTCAGCTTTAAAAACAGTGTTTTTTAACAGTGTATCTAGTGTATCTGATGAAAAATCATGCATGCTAATATTGTTTCTAAATTTCAATGCCAGATTATGCATGACCGGATGACAGCCACTGATAAAATGACATTACAATTGCAGTACTGGAATGACAACCATTGCATGTCAAGATTAACCTGATTACTAACAGCAACCCATCAAGCAGGAGCTTAACCGTAGTGCCGATGGTAACCTCAAATAATCACATTGACAAGGTGTGGAGCTGAGCTATGGGGCGAAGTTATGTTTTGAACAGAATAGAACACTTGTTCTAAAGTCAGACTGAGCCTCTGGTTCCTCTCATACAAAATACCACAATAGCAGCAGTGCTGGCTGTAGGTACTGGGGGAGTGGCAGGCCTCCTCCTAGCTACACTGAAAATGGGAGTCTCCTGCCCAGTTGCCCTGCCAGCTGGCTGTCTGCCCAGCTCCTGCCAGGCAGCACACTGCCATTGTCCTTTAGTTGTTTCTGGGTGATTTGAGAATGAAAATAGACCGACAGGACAACAGATTTTCCCTCTGTATTTGTCCATTCACATGAGAACAAAGAACAACACCATCAAGGTAAATAGAGACATGCACAATGCACCAACCTGATAGATATAAGAGACTTTGTAAACTAGGCTAAAGAAAAAGTTGCGTGACTTCCAGTACTGTTACAAAGATACTGGAATATAATTACACTAGAGGAACGATCACATACTGCTTGGTGGCATGTCAAAGAACAATATCAGCAGCCAGCATTACACCCAAGATATGCATGCATAGTTTTAGATGTCATTCTCATAGCCTCTTTCAGGCCTGAAGGCCAGACCGAAGCTCCTGTATGTTCCCAACAGAAGGAGATCGTGTTTGTTCTTGGCTGCTCCAGCGGAGCCCCACTGACAGGGAGCGCTGTGCCGTGGCCCTCCTCCAAAAAGGACCATCTGTCCCCCGGACCGGGCCTGGCCACTCCGGCCCTCACTTCTATTGGGGAGACAGAGAGGGACGGGCAGGGTTGATGTGGCCCAGCAGGCCTCCAGAATAAACCACCACCTATTACCATCGGCGCACATCCCCCCTCTGCCACCCTCCCGGCAGCCTGCTGCTTACCCTGCTACCTCCCTATCAATGACAGCCTGTCAGTGGAGCGCGCTCTCTCAGGGAGGGAGAGGAAGAAGGGAGGAGAGAACTGCGAGAAGAGCCTCCCGTAGCAATCTGTTAAAAGGGGAGTGAGGATCGGTTCAGATGGGAAGCTCCGAAAGTGTCGCTGCTTCGTTCTCACTGCGCTCTTCAACGGAGGTCAGTCAGAGTCCACATTGTCACATTATCACTGAGGAACAGCGGAGCGGAGGAGGGAAGTGGGGATGGGGAGCTGTTTGACACTGTTAAGATGGATAACCTACACACTGACACACACACACACATTCACACAAGCGCAGTCAGAGAACCACATTTATACACGCTGACCGAGAGAGCGACCCCGGAATGTGTCAGTTCTGCGGAACATCCCTCCCTCCCTCCCTCCCTCACTGCAGTGGTACTTATTTTTCTTTTCAAAGTTTGTTGTTCACCGTTTTTGGTCTTGTGTTGCTGACAGAAACCTGGCAAAGGGGAGACAATTTGGACTTTTGGGGCAGCAGCTGTGAGCTCCACAGCGGAAAGAGAGTAAGGTTTACTCAACCAGAGGAAGTGAGGGGAAGACAGCGGTAGGGAGGACAGGAGTAAGTGCACATACACAGATGCATCACTCGTTTATTCACCTCTCAACTGTCCATTCCTCAGCCTCTGCCAGAAACACACAGTCGCACAGATTCTTCAAACATACCATCCTCTCTAGAATAGTAGTCTTTCTTTAGCTTATGCTATGCTGAACATAAATGCAAGGCCAACTCAGGTACAAATGCATTATTTAGCCTTGACACCTTTTCCTACAGGGCCTTTATGAGCAAAACCAACATGGGATATTGACAGTTGCCATGCTTACCTGATTAAGAGAGTCCTTAACCGTCAGAGCCATAAATCCTAAAAGCAAGGGACACAAAGCCCTGTGAGCCACTGTGATAATGAGCCCACTGTGGAGACGCTATCCAACTGCATTAAATCCATCAGCCACTTGTTGAGTACAAGCCACCCAAAAAAAACACACACACAAGAGAGAGAAATCCACCACACTTCCTCCACTCACAGCAGAAAGGCTTGAAAATAAAATCCCACAACAACGCTTCCTTCTGCTCCTTCATCCAACAGCTAGTTTGGAGAGGGAGAATGAGGAAAAAGAGTGAGAGAGAGCGAGAAAGAAGAGCCTATAGCAGCCATCAGGGAGTCAGTTTAGTGAAATGCATACAGCTGCTCCCCTAATGCACACTGCCCTCTCCCTCCCCCTGTGACAAAGCCACCAACAGCTGAATGAGACTGCAACATTAGCATATGTAAGGGAAAAGTAGGTGGTGGTGCTGGGTGGGGGGGGGGAAGACCGCTGGGTGCTGTTGGTGGTGGTTGGGGGTGGGGGGTGGGGGGGGGTGGGGGGGTGACATTCAAAGCTTCTCTGGCTGACAGGAAAGACACGGAAAAAAGGGGGGAAAAAGAAGAGGGGGAAAAACTATTGTTCCCGGGAAAAGATGCCCAGGCCCAGGTCGACCCCGTGACCTTCCGAGTTCCGTGCGATGGCCAACATTTGGAGCGGCTGGAGCAGCGGGAGACGGAGGAATCCACTTACCCATTCCCCCTCCTATGAACTGCTCCGGCCCGCCACAAAGGTCTCCTTGACTAACCGAGTCAGCAACCATGACCACCTCAGCCACACTGAGATAAGGGGAGACAGACACGGGAGAGGGGGAATCGCCCCGCTTTCAGAAGCTCTGATAATCCCTCTATCCACATGCCATATGCTGAGCCTGCATATTTTTTAACTTTGGCAGAGGCCAGAGCAACAGACAGGCGGGGAGGAGGGAGGGGAATGCCGGTAAAAAAGGGAAGAAGGTGAGATGAAGAGTGCATGAAAAGAGGTTTTTGCTCTGCAGGACTCCGCTCTCCAATGCTCCACTGCAAACAGACGTGGTAGTAACATGGAGGTTAGAAAAGCAGGCTTGTGACCGGAAAGTCGACGGTTCAAATCTCTGGACCAGCTGGGAAAACGTGGGTGGGAAGAATGAATGAGAAACACTGTCTACCTTCTCAACAACAAAAAACATCAAGGTGCCTTTGAGCAAGGGATTTAACCCCCAACTACCCCAGTGGCCAATAGTAGAAGACTGGGGTTGTACAGGCAACTAGCAGACGTGAATGTGTGTAAGTATGTTAAAGTGAAGCAGGGCGTTGCTGAAAAGGTCAACTTTCCCTGGACAAATAAAGGGTTTAAAAAAAGAACAACTCTGTGAGATGACTGAGTGTTGATGATATAATTCTCTCCTTGTATAGCTGAACATAGAGTTTCAGTGAACTTTGCTGGAAAAACACTAAAACACTGTCGTTCTCACCACTTCCTGATGACTTGACACAAGCCCTTTGCTTTGCTCTGTCTGTTTCTAGTTGGAGGTAGGAGCGTGTTAATAGCAGGAAATGACAGACTTTAATCAAGCTGAATGAATGGCAGCAAGTATAGGTCTTTGTGCCACATTCTGCTTTGATCCAGCCTCTGCAGGCAGGTTCTCAGCTTTGAATTGACTTGAAGGGAAGGAAAGAGTTTTATTTGAAGAGCGGGGAGCCCCAGGAGGTAGCACTTAAGAGTGCTTGTCACTGCGTCCCAGCAAACAGACAAACTATTCATCAACCTACACACATGTGCAGCAGGGCCTGTGGAGAGACACACACTCCCACAAACGCTTGCTCGTTTCCACATGGACGACCAGGTCCGACGGGTAATTTACATACCAAGGGTAGTCATTACACAAACGGATACACATGCACAAGGGTCGGCATTCACAAACACTCAAAAACTTTCTTTTTTCACAGCTGATCTTTCAAACACTGCACAGAGAAGATCTACTGATTTTCTTTTTTCAAAGCCAACATATACCAGTCCAAGAAGCAGTCTGATCCAATTATCTCACATTCAACATCCTCTGGGCCGCCTATGTTGTGACTTAGCATGAGAGGCAGCCACTTCCCAAGTAATAACTCTGTATCATCACTGGAACCCATTTTGATAGGAAGGCAGCCTTGTGGGTGACTCTTGTGATTTGGTGTAAACTACGGTCAACCTGAAAAGACAACCAAACTCAGCATGGCAGTAATTACAGTACTAAACAAGTTGAAACACTGTAATGTGGCAGGGAACAAAGGCTTTGGCGTGATTGCTTCCACCAGGGGACGTTGAATAATCCACAGAGAATGAGAGACACCTGTGTCCCACGAGTTAAATCTACGCTCCCTTTCATGAGGGTGTGATGATAGCCAGGCATTTTGATGCATTACTGTCCAGTATTTTTAGTCCTACTGATAACAGCTTAGTGTGGTGAGACAAGTTCCTCCTTAGTTATGCAGAGTGGGAGAGGAGAGGAGCTGTTTAGGGAAATGGCCTGTTCCTCCTGCAGAGAGGGAGGGAGGAATAGCAGCTGGTTGGCAGCGGGCAGACACAGCATCCCTGAATGTCACTTCTCCCCCATCCACCCACCCCACTTTCTCTCTCTCTCTCGCTCCACCTTCTCTCCTCCTCTCAGTTTGTTCTGTATCTGTTGTCTGCATTCATCAGAGAGCAGGAGGCTGAGCTGTCTGCACTGTCCTCCCATGCCACTCCATCTCTAGGACAGAGGAAGAGAGGGAGGTAGGAAGAGTAGGAGGAAGGGAGGGAGGGAGCACACGAGGTGAGGGGATGGAGAGTAAACACTGCCTCTGCATCCCTCCACGTTGTTGCTAGGCAACTTTTTTCTGAATATGACAGCCATGAGTGACAACGGACCTCCCCTCAGAACAAAGGCAGAAAGTTGAGGGAGGGAAGAGAGTGAAGAGCAGGGAGCTGCAGAGGGATGAGTGGTGCTCTGGTGAATACAGGGCCACAGACACATTGTCACACTGAAATTCAGTGCAATACAGTGTAATGAAAAATTTGGACAAAATGTAGGCAAACTAATCTGGAAAGAGAAGGTGCGCCGAGATTCTCTCGGATAGGGAAACATATTTTGGGAACATCCTGTCACTGCTGGAGGCAAAATTCAAATTTTCCCTACCACAGAAACAAAATAAACTTAATTTCTCTTGCTGTGATCACACTGAACAGCAAACTAATGGATTATTTTGTCAACAAGTGGCAGCTATAATTTTGCCAATAGAACGCTGAGGATGTCTTCAGCAGTGATGAGTTTATTCAATTCTTGTTTACATTTTGCAGCGTTATGCATGCTCTTTCATTGCCTATAAACATATGATTAGGATCTGTAAGAAACTCCTGAGGCACAGCACCAACATCACCACCACAAACTATGCTAGAGCAAAGGTTGGCACACACCAATTCAACAAATCCGGCTCAGCTCAGTTGTGCGCCATACAGATGACGTCTTTCATACATAGGGCAGATAATGAGGGTTTTTGACGATTGCAGGGGCTAAAATTAGCACGTGAATAATAATCACTGGCCAGAGAGCTGCTTTTCATCGGGAGTTTGGCAGAGGAGGCTGTGCTGCATGCCAGCTCAGGGGTGCTGCTCAGTGGATGTGTGCTGAGGGAGCAGGACAGGCAGGAAGTAAAGGAAAGTTGACATTGGAAACCATATTGTTAGCAGCAGCACAGCAGCGCGGCCAGTGTTGCCAGTGCTTTCAGATGCCCATGGAGGATGCCAGATGCCCACAGCAAGGTTGGCTGGAGAGCAGGAGAGCAAGTTCAGGGGCAGCAACACTAGAAAGAGCAGAGCAGTGGAGCTGTAGTCAGATTCAGAAATGCATCAGCCTGTTGACATAGGTATGCACAGTGTGAGCATGTGCAGTACGCAGCAAAGGAGGAAAATAGAAAATCTGTATTCCGAACATGCAGCAGAAGTCTAGCCACAAAAATAACAATAACAACAACAACAAAGAGCAATTTTTTCAAAGTGAAGACTGTGGCCATCTGGAGCATATGTTCCAGTACAGCAATTTCCTCCTGTAATTAATGAAGATCTCCAAAGGGAACAGTCTGATTAAGTGAAAACTCTCCTTATTCTCCACAGGCCATGTTTCCAGCGCTCGGAGAGAAATGGCTCCGATACAATTCATGAGAACTAGGCGGCTCTGGTTTGTCATGCAGCTGGCATCTTTTTTTATGGAGTCACTTTCAAAGCTTTTCCTTGCAAGTGGCATCAAAAACATCTGTTCCCAGGGCAGCCGCCCACATGAGAGATCGGCCGGTCCTGGCAGGATGGCCAGCAGATGTAGGCAACAAGCAACATGCAAATGCACATGCAAAACCCCAGACAGCCACACTGAGACAGTTAGACAATAATATGCCAAACTCAACAAGTCACAGAGGAGAACGGAGAGGAGGACAGAGAGAGAAAAAATGGAAAGCGGAAAGGGAGGGACTGAGGAATGATGGCTGCTGAAAGGTAATAATGACAGTGAGAAGAAAGAAATGAAAGGAAAGGGAGAAAATGAATGAAAGGAGATGGTGGGTTATAGTGGGAAAATGAGTGAGGTTGAGAAGGAGGAGTGTAATAACTAGTAACGCCGCGCCAGTGTCTTCTGGCCATATTCAAGGATGCACAGTAGCACTCTAAAAACCCAGGCAGCAGACCAATTTGACCTCCATCCTGTTCAAAGCAGTGCTGTGAGTGGAGGGGCCTGGTAACGGCTGACGAGGTAGCAGTAGCACAGCCTTGTTAAGGCTGCGCAGGCCTGGCTGTATGAGATGGCTTAAATGTGCACTCTGCTGCTGCTCAGAGCTGAGTAACACACTGTGCATCATTAAGGAAGTGTGCTTAAGTACTGTCCACGGCCCTGTAAAGAGAGTGCTAGTGGGGGGAGAGTGGATGGAGGGAGGCAGTGGGAAATGGTCCGAGTTATTTCCATTCCCTCAGCCAGTTTATGGAAACATTATGGGAGCAAGGTTCAGTTCTCACGGAGGAGAACAAGACTTAGGGAGCGAGTAAGAGAGAGAGAGAGATAGAGAGAGAGAGAGAGAGAGAGAGAGAGAGTGAAGGGGAAAGCAAAGGAGAGAGTGAAAGAGGAAGAGGAGGAGGGACTGCAGAAATGCTGCTTTTAGCTGTTTTCGCTGGAAAAGACCTTGCTCTGTGTGTGTCCTTCATTGTGTAATTCTCCCTCTGGCAAAGGCCACAAAAGCCTCCATTTATCCATCCTGAGCATCTAGCCTTATTGAGGAAAGGCCCAGAAAGGCGGGCGGCCATCACGTGTGCCAGGGTGACATGGCTTTTCCCTTGTTAACACTATAGTCCTGCGCCCAGAGTGCGCCCAGCACAATCTTCGCCGGAGTGAGGGATTACTCCTGCCGACAAACGGGAGAAAAGAGGTAGTACATCTGTTCTATATATTTGCATTTCTTTGGTTGAGATCACAATGCACCACTTGACTCGATGGAAAGCGAACATTCTCAGTCAGGCGTGAGAAACCCACCCCATCAATGAGGCCTTTTTCCACTCTTTGGTTTCTTTAACCGGGGTAACGGCACATCACAAGGAGCAGCTTGCACAAAACACAATCTGTCAACTGGAGGCAGACGGGGCTAGTTTATTCATGATTCTCTCTCATCACTTTCTATTTACCCAGTGTTCTTGGGAGTAGAAAGGGAACCGAGTGCAATTTTAGGACATCGCAATGTGTGCTATTCAGCGATCTGCAGCTCTAATTGCAGAGTGAGAGGAATTTTCTACATCTCTAGCATTGAGACACAACAGCTGCAGCTGGCATGGCATGCAATGGGTGTGTTCCAGGGAGGTGTCGCAGCTAAAAGGGTGTCGAAGACCAACCTCCCACTAAGAGCCACCCACACACACGCACACGCACAGGCACTCAAACACACACGTTAACAAACACACAGTATGCTTTGGACACTATTGGCAGACTAATGACAATAATGACACACCAAAGCATCTCGTATAAGTGAGATCCAGAACGGCGAGAGCTAAAGACGCAGAGAGTTGCCCATGTACCCAAGCTCAAACATGTACTCCCCTCGCCACTGCCACTCATCAACACATCCTTGATCTCAATGATTTAGAAAGAAGCCAGCTGCCATAACCCCTCCCGCCCCCCTCCAGTCAACCTGTCACGGCTGATTATTCCCCCCTCTACCTCCACTCCTATTCCCCATCCCCTGCAAACCGTCCGCGCACACACTGATCACAACAAGTGCGTTGAGTGGAGGAAGGCTTTGAAAGTCTTTTATTTCTGCTGCTTTCTGCCTCTCCATCTTCCCTCTTTCCCCATTCCCACCTCCTTGCACTACCCTCTCACCATCCCCCCTTCCTGAATGCTAAATGGGGAAGTGTGTCCAGGGAGACGAGCGCGGATGAATTCATTCCTTCCACCAGGAGCCAAGTGCACTCATCCGACCTGACGTGAGGCCCCCAATGATCGACCTTTGACCTTTAAAAACGCATCGAGGCCAACGATCTGATGAGGCGCTCTGATAAAAGGGGGGGGGGGGGGACATGGAGAATGGGGTACAAGAAGAAATACCTCCAACACTCGCAAGGAGTTACGGTTCTGTCGCACACTGCAATATTCCCTTCTGAGAGACCTCACTGGTAAATGCACATGGGAGTCCTTGGGCATTAATATTTATGTAATTCAGAGTGACATAAAGGGAGCTGGAGTTACATACTTTAATGTATTTCCACTACACTCAAGCAGAGATCAGGCACCAGATGAAAAATGAGCGCAGGAAGGAGTCTGTCCTTAATCGCAGAGCTGGCCAGGCTTAACAACAGCATCCCAAATAAGCCCAGATTTCCTTATTCCTCACTTCCTTATCTCTAAACTGCAGCAGGCTCTGAAGAATGTCAGAAAGATGGTAGTGTTTGGAGAAAGCGCCAGGCACTGGCAGCTGTACAACTTGCGCTCAGGGTCACCAACCCAGTAGAAATGGGAGGAAAGTCTTCCACATGAACTTGTGTTTTTGACTTGGGGGGATTGGTAGATCCCAAAACAGAGTGATACATCCAGCAGGGTTAGATAAGATCTACGACTACCCGGGCCTCTGCTATAAATAAGAATGTGCTCTTAGTCAACTTGCCTGGTGAAATAAGAGACACAAAGACCAGTCAATGACTTTCCTCCATTACCCACTTAGCCTCAATACAATGGTATCTTGTGTTGAACCAGTTGATCTTTGCCTTCTGGCCTTGAAATACCATCACAGAAATATGAGTATGATTCCATAAAAAATAGACTGAGACATATTCATATAACACAGTGGTTCTCAAAGTAGAGTCCAGGGACTCCCATGGGTCCTTGTGGGGGTTCCAGTGGGCCCCCAGCAAAAGGATCAATAGTTTAATTTCACAATCTTTTGAAACAATCTCTCACTAGTACAAATTATCCCAATGTGAGACTGTATAAAAATGAGTAGTAATCATCACTCACCACTATTATCCCCCCACATAGAGTGTAGGCAGTTATACCATTCAATACTAAAGCAACAACAACCACCACCTTCCAATATGGGGCTCCCCGGGGGAAAATCCCATCAAATGGGGGCTCGCGGTCAAATGTGTCTATCCGGGGGTCCGTGGCAAGAAAATGTTTGCAAACTCTTGATATAATACACCTTGAGCCTAGCCCTGGACATGTTGTTGATTGCCTGCAGCACGCAAGCAGTGCAACAAGAAGACTCCTAACACTGAAGTCAAAGAAACAGAGCAGCGCAGATTAACCAGGGAATTGGCTCTGTTTGAGCAGAGTCGCGGGAAAAGCAGGAAATCTCCTCAGGGACCGGCGGCTCAGACTGCCTTTCACTGACAATTAAACGAAATGACAGGAAACAATTAACCTACGCTCTTTTCTCTCTTCACACCCCCCCAGAAAATGTCAAATGTCACCACCTATGAGAATGAATCTTCGTGTGTGACCTGATGAGAATGTGAGAAAGAATCGAACAACATTACCACACAGGATTACTTTGTGTTTTCCCATATGAGATCCTATTTTTTTACACACTTTCTAGACAGATCTTTGCACCCTATAGCGGCTTGATTGAGGAGCGAAGTGAAATATGTCGCACTAGATTAAATTATCTGTCAACAAGTCGGCGGCTTACTTTGACATCCGAGTTTTGGCGTTTTGTGTGCTCAGCCTCAATAAAAATCGTCTTGAGGATGAAGCAGTTAAGGGCGTTATAATTATACAACTGCTCCTGCGGTCAGAAATGCAGCACCTGGCTGTGTGTATCCAGTAGTTCTGCGTTCAGCGGTTTGGCCCATGCCCATACCGCTCAGTGTTGAAGTGCATGCTGCCTTACAGTCCTGTTTACATTTCAAAGAGGTTCACATAGGCTTTCAGTAAACACAGCCTGGGGAAGGTGGGTACTGGATGAACACACACACACACACAGGGCGACTGCTGGGCATTGTAAGAATTAGCTGCACAGAGACTTGTTGTTGGGGTCTGAACACTGTGTCTGGGACATTGTTAGCCAGGATGCGTTATGTAATCTGCTTTGCCCTCACTGCCTCTTCTTTAAAGCTGGAGTCCCATATAAAGACTAGCATTCACTGTCACATGTGCAGTCCCTCCAGCTCTGGATCCCACAGCCAGCCCCCCCCCCGCTCCCCCGTGGCTCAACTCCAAACGTCCACAGCAGCTTTCAATACACACAGGAGGGGGAGGAGAGGAGGGGTGCAGTTGATCTCCTCCACAATGACAGACAGTGCGATTACAGAAGGGAAGAGAAAAGAAAAATCAGGCCACTGTCACTCCAGATCATTATCCTCAGTCAACAGCCTTTAGAAATCGCATAAAAGGAAGGCTAGTTCAAATGATGTTGCAAAGAATGAGGAAAAAAAAACAAGTTTTGATGGAATGGAATATACTGCTCTGGCTTCACATTAGCTCTGCTTGGCTGGGCCAGCGCTCCTTAAACACATAATACTGCTGCTGCAGCCCCATGTACAAGGACAGGCCAGGCCAACATCGCCCAGCCCTGCAGCACAGCTCCTCTATGTATTAGCCTTCCCTCCCACTCTGTCTGAGTCTAATAGGGTTTCCAATACACACCAGTAACTCCAGTATCTCAGGCTTGTCTAAAACAGTCACACAGAACACCATGTCTGATAGCAGCAAGCAATGAGATCAGGCTAAAGGCGATCTCATGTACAAGTCTTTTTGTGCTTCAATAAGTGGATACATGGCAGGCTAAACAGTAACTGGTGTACATTATGTAAAAGTCTGAACTGAATTCAATGTATTGCCATGAAGTATTAATATTTTGTTTACATTTCAAGGTTGTAGATGAAGACTGTATGATGATTTCTTATCAAATGATGTTCTTGAAAATGACAAAAGGTTCTTGGAAGAAAGGTAAAATGGGTGGAATTACTTCTAACAATGTATTAATGGCTTATACGATTTTGACAATTGAATCCCCCAAGGTCTGTTATTTCAGCTTTTCATTGCTGTCAAATAAAAGAAAAACATAATAATAAGCTGCATTACACCACTTTGTCAAATCATAATATTTATTGTACTTAACGTGTGGTGCAAAGTGTTAACAATGAGAACAAGATCGTGCCATGGCCCAAGATTTGTGATCATTTTGTGATTCCTAGGATGAACCACAAGCCTTCAATAAACTGTCTTAACAAATTCTTAGCGTGAGAAATCCCCATTATAATCTGATTTATGAACCTATACGGAAACACAAACAAGACTAACATCCTCGAGCCAATTTGTTTTGTCAGCTTTTTTAAAAACACAATGACAGCCTACAGACCATGACTACACTTTCTAATTTGTCTCATGTCAGTGAGCTGGCAGCATGAAAGGAACTAACAAAAAACAGATACTTTCTCACAATTGATAAAAGGCTGTTTAGGACAGAGTTCCTTCCTGTAAAAAGGCTGATACCCAGCAAACCTGCACATTCCCCTCAGTATTGTGCACAAAGCAGACCAGGCCACCAACACAGAACAGCATGGCACAACCCAAAGCAATCTCAGACAAATAGCACATAGCAGTATTATTAAAATGCACAAAGACAGGCACACTTAATACACCACTATATCACTTCAATAGGCAGTTCAAAGTGGAGGCTATAGCTTTCGTCTAAAATATTATATATTTTTAAGTTGTATAAAATATTTGCGACACCTTAAGGAAATCTGTTCTCACAGTGTGTAGTGTAATACCTGTTGAAGCAATACTGCAGCTACTGGAGGTTAAATTGAATTTCTACACAACCTCATGCTCAATAACAGAGTGGAAGCACTGCAGTGCACTGGTGAGGTGAAGTGAAGGATACTGGCAGCAATGCCTCAGCAATGCCTCAGTGGCTTGCGCGCACACACACACACACACACACACACACACACACACACACACACACACACACACACACACACACACACACACACACACACACACACACACACACACACACACACACACACACACACACACACACACACACGCCGAGCACATTATAGCACATCTGTCACGGCTCTGCTCCATTTGACTTGTTAATTACAATCAACCTCTATCAGAAACAAGTCAGCGTACTTTTATGCTCTAAAACAACTCATCCGATGGCTATTTGCTCCTTGGCTTACCCCACGCCAATTTAACACTCAAGGACACAGATGTGTGTATGGGGGTAACAGTGCAGTATTAGCCTACATTTTATGACTTCAAGACTAGACTAGGCTTCCTTTGAGGATTTCAGTGTTTGGGTGATCATTCATTGAGACTATCCATTACAGCTTTCTCTCATGCCGCTAAAGCCCCTAGATCTCCTGCCACCTATACCAAGGTGGTAATCAATGAATGAATAGAACTGAGAGAGAAAAAGAGAGTTAGAGAGAGAGAGAGAGAGAGAGAGAGAGCATCTACAGAGGCAAAAAGGCATGCTGTCTGGACTCAGAGAGCGGCTATCACCCACACCCAGTCCTGTCTGCCCATTCAGACAGGCCCTTTCTTTTTCGCTACAGTAAGAAGGAGGTATGTGCACCAGCACTCACCAAATCCCCTCTTATCTCCCATTGGAGGCTGGCTGGGACCGGAGAGGTCAGTCGCCCCGATTGTCTGGGCCCACTGAGGGGAACACAGACAGAGTTAACCCCCTGGGTCACGACTGGTCCCTGGACTCAGTGTCCCTCGGGTTAATGACTGGCCAGCACTCATTCTCTCCATTGTGGCCCAGTGACAGACATGTAGACAAAACATGTAGGGAGGGTCAGCAACTTTCTGTGGCCTTTTCCCCAACATTCCTGATACGGACACTAATGAGTCCCTAAGGGAACAGGAGCTGCGGACATAATTCATCTTGGCGGACGCATTTTCCTATACGCTGGACTATAGCATATCCATAATGCATGAACTTGAGGTATTTTGGAGTGACATTGTTAAATGATTGGCTTGGTGAAACAAAGAGTGATCCTCCCCTGCTCACAGCTCTGACAAGTGGTGTTTGCGCTGCTGACCACAGAGCAGACCTTGCACTGAAAGGATAACAAAGAGAGGCCAAAGTAAAACCACTGTGTCCACACCAGGAACAGGGCCGGCTCCTCTGAAAAAGCCTACTGGGTTTAGAGCAAATCTGAAAGGTCGTGGTTTGTCCCCATTTTGCTATTTAGCCTTTATAATTAAGCAGTGAATACTACTGAAAAAACATGTTAATATTACGGATAACCAGGGTAGTAAGTAAATGTCAACAAGGCTCTTCAGACTCTTTGGTGTTATTCATAATGACGCTGACCCACATTTCAGCATTGTGTCTGGAGATCAAGGAGATTATCGAAAAGAATCTTGGCTGCCATTCAAATGGAAAATGATCTTATAGTTACATTTATGGTGGCTTTCAGGACGACATCTGTAAGCCACCATACAGTGAAGATCATATGGGGCTCCGTCTGTCAATCATGTGTGTAGGACTGAGCTTAGCGCAGAGGACCATGTGGGTTCAGCATTATAGCTTTAGGAGGTCATGATTTAAACAGTGTGGTCCAAGCTTGTCTAAGCTGGTCATATGATGTTTTCACTGTAACCACTGGCAGAGTGGGTAAGTGATGTGTGATGTATGGACATAATCTAACATTTCATTGCCTATTCTCTGACCTCACTGTCGCCAGCAACAAAAGAGGCTAAAACTCTTGCCATTAGTATGCAGTGAAAGCTCCAAAAGTGAAGCATAAATCGTCCAGCGCTTCTGCAGAAGAGTTATCAGGCGCGTAATCTTATCTCATCTTATCCATCCATCAGCGGTCTAGCTACGCATGAGCAGGCAATGATGGCAAAGTGGGTCATCAGAGGGCTCAACCCCGCGACCTACGCTGCCCCCGCTTCCCACCTCCCGCTCAGCCCTGCAAAAGCACGTCTGCGTGTCGCCAGAGGTTGACAGGGTCTTCGCCAGCATTTGACTTCTAACTGTCATCGCGCCATCTGCTCCGCCCAGCAGCTTCCCCTCCGGCCACAGCAATGCTGTTTCACTCGGGTGTCCCTGGCACGACAGCAGGCTACTGGGTGAGTGGCAAGACGGTGGGAAATTAAATAGCAAGGCAGATACAAGACGCACTACACATTAGCGATGGGCTGGTACACCACATCCGCTGTACACTGTGGTAAAAAACAAAACAAAACACTGTCATGCAAAACAGTGACAACACTGCAGACAATTTCTAATATCATTACTATGATTTAAACAGAGCAAAAACTGATATACTGTATGCTCAGCGTAATGTTCAATATACAGTGTAGATGCATGAGTCGGGCATGGCAATAACACTGCCATGTTTATGGGTTTGATTCCCACTGGAGCTAGCCATGCTAAAAATGTACAGTATGCACTCACTGCTCACTGCTCACTGTACTGGATGGTGCTTTGGATAAAAGCATTCACCAAATGGCATATGTACAATTGTAGGAAGATGTAGTACAACATTAAATATTCTATGTTAAATAAAATGTTATTGCAATGCAGTGATTTGGCACTAATGGCAATATTTCAGCTAATTTTACTGTGATAATAGCATTTACTAATACCATTAATAGATATTTTTGGCCAAGAGAAGCATGAAAATTTAATAACAGCCCATACCTACTAGAAACTACAGTACAGTGCAGAAATCTCTTAGCAACATGCCTTTAAATGACATACATTACATCTGACGAAATACAGTGTCCATCTGTCTCTAATCTATGCAGCAGCCTAGGCTGATCCACATCAGTAAGGTCAGATTAACCAACCATACGTCTATTCGACACAAACAAACAAATAAACAAGAAATGCAGCAGACGAGGGCAGCAATCCACAGGCCATACAATCTCATTTGTAGGCAGCACATAAAGAGTGGAAATATGGCGCTGTGGAAAGGCTGTTGGCGTCTCCGTGGGTCCCTGATGCATGACGACACACGCCAGCGCCTGAGCAAGCTGTTAAACACGCCATCTTAATAACCACTACGCCGATTACACATAAGAAGGCATATAATGTGCAGTGCAGACAGAAATGCCAAACGCCGCCCAAGAGAAGCCAACACACTGACCTTGGGCCAGTTAGTGTGTGAATGTGGGCCAGTGTGCAGTGCACCCACTGAGGCTCACCTGTTTCATTTCTCATTGGAGAGCGCTAGAAAAACACGGACATGAGAACAGAGGCACTGAACATTGTATAAATCTACAGTTAGTATCCAGGTGTCAAGATGCTTCGGTAACTATATTTCATCCTAACTAGAGGGTGCGTCATTATCTCCCACATGATTGGCTAGTATTGCTGGCACTGATGAAGCAAATAGTTATGGGCTGTGATTGGTCATCAATGTTAAAACCAATCTACCCCAATGATACACCAGTCCAAATGATCTTACTTCCCATACTCTGTGGGACTATCACTTTCTCCTTTCACAAGGAAGCCTGATTTCCTATCTTTGTCTTTGCTCTATTTCTTACGAACAGTGCTCAGTAAACCACCCACATCCATCACAGACGGGACAGACCCTTGGTGGAACATAGGGTCAATACTCTCAATCCCCCCTTTGCAACCTCTGCTGTCCAGTTTAAAAAAAACAACAACAGGCACACAAGATGAAGAGTGGCAGTGTCTCAATTGATCAATTTAGAAAAACATCAACCTAATGACGGCATCTGTGCTTTCCCTGACAGTGATGAGTGAGCCCAAAGCCATCCATAAATCCAGACTGCTATCAAAACAAAGCAAGGGGCTGGAGGAGAGAAAGAGCCTGGCTCTCACAACAGGAGCAGGCAACATGTGATTCCCTGTCTGCTGGTTGGTCGGGTTTGAAGCAACAGGATTTGGTCGGGAGGCCTATTGTGACTCGCGGCCAGCCAGACCAGACCAGGCTTCCTGATCCCAGTCACATGCAGGGGGGTGTGGGATCTGCTGGGAGGGGTGCACCGCACAGATCAGCAAGCCGCTCTGGTACAAAGGGGAAAAAATGCATCACCGCTGAACAAATGCGGCCCTGGGCCTAAGTCCTCTAGCAGTTTTTTTCTCCCACTGCGCTCCACATCATGACTACTCAGCACACCGGTAGCAAAGCACCGTGGGAAAGGAGGAAGACAGGGGAAAAGACTGGGGGACATACCAGTCAGTGCCTGGGGGGGAGAGAGAGGGGAGGGGGGGGGGGGGGTCAAATCAGTCACCTATGTTTAGTCATTTCCCAAGCCTGAGGAAAACACTACAGCAGCTCTGTGTTATGGTGGTCTGGCTCGCCATTTCTTAGGGAGGGGATCTCTGTGACACAGACAGGACGTAACCACTGTAACTCTAGTGGGGCGTCTCCAGCCCCATTGGGCCTACGCAGCTCTGCAATGATAACAGGCCTGTGGGCATGTCACAGGAAGCAGTTTCTCTGCCAGACCTGACAGGTGCCTTATTGTTCAGCCAAACACCCATTGTGCATGCAACTTTATTTTGAAAGACATATCTATCAGGCTCAATTACCCATTGTCTGGTTAGTCATGCAGAAGGCGCTGTTAGAAATAGATGAGAACCTGTTTCTTCTTCAGGGCCCTCTGTGCACCCTCATGACTGCAGAATGCAACAGATAGTCTCTATTCAAACTCAGACTGAAAGACTTTCCCTGGGCACTGCCATTATCATGGCTGCTCAATAGGTCTCTTTCTGAGAGCACATTGCTGGCAGTGGCACCTCTCAAAGAACGGTGGTGGGTAAGATATTGTAGCAAGGCGGTCTCATTTTCATCTAGTTACTGTAATTGGGGAAGATCTGGGGAGACAGCTGCCTCCCCTCCAGTAATGTCTATCGTAGAATTGCCAGGCGCATTCAGCAAGCCAAGATCTCAGGCGAAAAAAGCCCCCAGTCCAAGCTTATGTAGGTTAATTATGATATGCATGTAAATACAGAGGATAAACATCACATACTATTCTGAACCCCTAGGGAATGTAGGTTGTATTATTGAAATATTTACATGACTGAGAAAAAATGATTGCATGCTGAATTTCCCCCGTGACCTGTACAGTTTAATCTGCAGATGAATGATTTTTGCATGCATCAACAATTGTGCACAATAATAGAAAATTATTTCCACATCACCGCATATTCCTCTATGCCCATTCAGGAGAGTGGTCAGTTGAGAAGTCTGGGATTTAGATAAATTAAGTTCTACTGTAATTGCCTCCTTGATGTGTGGGCCTAGGACAGCTGGAGTTGGGCCAAACATTTGGGTGTTAAGGGAAAATATGTTAAACGTTATAACAGGCCATGAGCATACTGGGGCCATCTTAAAACACTCCTGTGCCTCCTTAGTTCAACACAGGCCCACTGAAAACTAATCTTTCCCAGACATGACACCCTGTGAAAAAGAATGGTGTCTTATTGATTTCAACGCTCCAGGAGCAGAGAACGCTTTATGCTTGATCTGTTCAGATGGGAGCTGGGAAGCCACAAAGACATAAATCCAGGGTAATGAAAATGAAGGAATGGAAACTTACATTTACACTGAAAAGTACCTACAGTCTTGTCTGCAGCTAGCCACCAGCATAGGAATGGGCCTATTTATTTTCCTTTATTGGGAACATAATTGTTGTGTAGGCTAAACTTCCTACAGGAAGACAGTAAAGGATATGGTCCTGGACAACAAACAATATTTCACTTGTTTACTCTCCCAGAGGAGCGCACACTGTGTGTTGAGGAAGGCCACAGCAGCAGACAACAATACAGCGAGACACATGCTGTGTAAGACCAGACTGACTCACATTATTAGGTCTGTTTGTGGAAAATCCAAACCACTGTAATGTGAGGAGCGACTGGTTTGGAGTTAGCCCGGCCTTACTGATAATCACCTAATGCTGCTGAAGGTATAGCTCCTGAATTTCCCCAAGGGGATTAATAAAGTGCCATCTTATCTTATCTTAGGATATTATATAAAAAAGGGTAATACAACATTAGGGCAAAGGTGAGCAGTTTTTGCCATGTTTAGACAGGTGAATAGGCTACATGTCCCATCATGGGCTTCACAGAACAACTGGACATGGCCTAGAAGACCTATAGCTGTGGATTTTACATTGGGTGGGCATGTGAAGGCTTCATTATCCATGACCAGTTGGACACTGATGTCTTTATCGCCCCCTACCGTTTCATGGAAGCACTCCACTAGGCAAATTCATTCAAAAATGATTTCTGAGCGAATCTGTTCTCAAGAATCCAACTGGTTCTCCCCCCAAAAAGACATTAAATGTTATCAAAAAATATGCTGTCAACGAGTAATATCATTACTGCAATGCAGTGTAGCATCTATATCAGAGTGAAATAATATTGTTTGTCTTATGTATATGAATGTGTTTTGCAGTGAGTGTCTATATCTGAGATTAACATGCTCCCTAGTTTAATAACAAAAAAACAAAAAAAATGAGATATATAAAAGCCAACAGCAAATTAAGTTAATCTCTTACAAAATAAACGCAGGCACACTTTATTAATAAACACACAATTGCGCTGTAGATAGCGCTGAAAGATTGTGTACTCCGGCTATTTATGTCGTATTTATGTATGTTTGTCGCTCATATTCTCATATTAGGTCTGCTTTGGTGTCTGAATGTAGGCTAACTTAGTTCTCTCTGTTCACTACTATTACCTACGGTATTTCCATGAGTTTCTATGCCATTCGCCGCTCAGACTGTGTAGCGCACCACACTTTCACTACAGCCTCACTTCTTTTTAGTTTGTTGTTTGTTTCAGACGAAAAGACTCGTAGGTCTTACCTTACAGCGTGGACGACGCTCCCCCGGGGATTAGATAATGTTAATATCGTTAGTTATCCTTTATGGGGAAAAACCAGTTGGAGCGTTGGTTGTCGGGCTCACATCTCTTTCTCTCAGCCTCCAGACTGAAGTAGCATAGACTCTAGCAATATCCATCCAGCACCTATCTCAGTGATGACAACACGCAGGCACGAGACTCCGCCCACCCGATGCTAGTAGGATTTGTCTGCCATTCAGTTGCATTCAGTTGCCACTCGCTCCTGTTCTGAGAAATAACTGTTAACTTTGATTATTGAATGGAGACTGTAAACACGTCCAGTATAGGTTAAAGGCAATTTATAGTAAGGCTGTCATGTAAACTGGTTTCAGGAGCCCTGTACCATTCACATCAAACTGACTTAGTCTATAGACACAAAGCCCTACAGTGGCACCAACTGGTGAACTGCAGAAAAGTTACTCCCCCAAAATTTCACCTGAATCTAAATCTTCCTATTCCTGCCATGCTTGCTTTAAATTAAGTAGCCTATTATAATGACAGAGTTGTTTTCCTGCAGTTGCCAACAATAGGCTATTTTTGCTTCTTTAAATTGTAAATAGCTTCCTCCTATTGTATCCGCATTTATTCCAAACTAATTAAATAAGTAACACAGCACCAAACAGTCATAGTTCAATCTAAAATCAAGGAAAGTGATACGAAGGGAAATCCTTTCGAGCGGTCTGTTTGCACCTTAAAACTACTTTTCCCAGGTATCCTCTGACCTTAAATGACGTAAAAGATGTGCGACAGCTGTTTTGTTTCCATGGAGCCGATGGAAGCTGAGTGCTCGAATTTGCGGATTAACTAACTAGCCTGTTGCTTTTTGTACGGTTATTTGGCCGTCAAAATGTCAGCACAACCAAACAGCGATAACCTTGAAACTCTGTTTTCACTTGAGCTTTTGGTGGAATATATCCGAATCGACAAAGAAAGGAAAGTTTCCGACGAGCTGGCTCTTGGAGTGCGACTGCTGGATTTCCCAACGCTGCTCATTTATCAAGCTGAGCAGAGGAGTGGTGGTATTCACCAACAACAACACCGCGGGGAGGATAACCGGGGTGAATACGCCTTTAACAGAGGCAAGTCTTGTTTGTTCAAGATAAACCTGGACTCACTGCATACCCATCTGTCAAACACCCCTCTCTATGCCATGGTGTTGGACGTGAAAGACGAGATCCCTAAATTAGTTGGGACCGCTCTAATCTCGCTGGCTAAACTGGTGGACAGAATCAGGCGGGATGTGAATGCTCATGGTATTTCCACTCCTTCTTCGCAAGGAGAAAATAAACTTGTCGACATATGTAACCTCATGGGAGACAAAATTGGGTCAGTTTCCTTGGCTTATAAACTTTCAAGTTTAGGAACTAGTTTATTGCCACATATCTCAGAAAAGAGGGTATGTAAAATAAGTGGAGGACAACACATCAAGGAGAACAGCAACGTGACTAAAGACCCATTACTGTTTGACTCTGGGCAGGGACAGTCACACAGTCTGGACAACAAGTCTGACCTTTGTAAAGACATTCAAATGAATGGACCATCAAATGAGGCAAAGCAGGACGATGCTGTTTGTGTTGCCACCCAGACAGAACACAGGCCAAGAGGCAAAGGGCATCAATCATTCCAAAGAAATGACTACAGTTTCGAGGAGGATTTAACTGTCTTCTGCCCCCCACGTCTCTTCTACAGCAGTTCTGTGGAGAAGACGAGAAAAAATGAAGGAGCGGATTACAAATTATTGAAACTAGACTTGGAGTCTCTTATGCTGGAAGATGTAAGTTCAGAGGAAGAGACGCCTGAAAACGAAATTGAAGGTTCAAGGCCTCTGATCGACCAGAGAGCGACAAGCAACCAAGAGCACCAAGGAGCGAGTGGGGTGCCTCCAAATGTCCTTGGGGAAGCCTTAAAACAGTTGCCTCTACTAAACGCTCTTCTTGTTGAGCTGTCACAGTTGAACGGCCAAAACCCACAACAGCCCTTATCTGTTCATCCCAATCTAGCCTGGATTTACAGGCCTTCCCCAGAGCCTGCAGCTGGGCAGGTGAACACAACACCAAAGGCACAAACCAAGTTGCTGCATAAAAGCAGACAGGTGGCTAGTCCCAGATTAATAGATCTTCATTCACCTAGAAACTGTTCTACTCCGAGGGTGAAGCCTGTATCTGAGCGGAGTAAACATACCACATCCTCTCATAGGAAAAAGCTAATGTACGGAACGACCAAAACGTTCCGTCTCCGGCTGAAGCTGATTCCGCCTGATCTAGCGAAACGCCACGAGTGCATGGAAACACAGACTGAAGCACAGACAAGTAAGACCAAAGGAAAGACGTTAAACACCAGTAATAAGATGATAAAGCGCACCAAAAGAAAAGCATTAAACCAGAGCTCCAATCTGGATGAGAATGTTGAGACGGTGATAAGCGGCATCACATGTGACTCTGCACTACAAGAGACAGACGCACGGAAACACAGACATGAGGATGCAAATAAATCTGTGGGGATAGTCTGTTGCAAGCAAGACAATGACTCTCAGAAGCTTTCAGGAAAACCCTCACGTTCTGAAGCGGACATGAAACGGATTCATATTCCCAGTGTGGATGGAGGAGATGTTACACAAAACAGAGACAAGAGGAGCCATCGTAGTGAATCACGTCAAACACAGCCTGAACCTGACAGGAACAGGGAGGAAATGGAAACTCCGGGAAGCAGCCGGAAATCCTCCTACTCAGACTCCAGCGGAGAGGGAGAAGAGGAAGGCGAGTACATGGATGACTTTACCAGTCTTGAGCCCAGCGACGGCTACTCTCCCGACCTGCTGAGCAGCCCCGAACCCGCTGTAGCCAAGAGGCAGAAAGAGAAGAGGCAGTCTCCCGTTTGTGGCACGGACTCGGACTCTGGGAGCTTCCGGAAAAGAGCGGTCCCCCTCCCTGCGCCCGTCAAAGCCCCCGGCTCCCCACAGCGCTCCCTGAGGGCCACGCACGTCATCCGGCCTCGAACCCAGGCCTCGGCGCTCAGCGTGTCCACCGATGTCGATGATGACGGAGACGGGTCCGCTTCCGTCCAAACCGTGCGCTCCAGAACACAGACGGCAGAGAGCGGCAGAGCAAAGAGGACCTCTGGCACCGAGAGTCTCAGATGGTCCAGAAGTGGAGAGAGCGCCTCCACCAACAGCAGCACTCCAGTTAGAGTTAGAGTAGTCTCTGCAGAATCAATATCATCCTTTGAACCACAAGAGGCAGAGGAAGGTGGAGATGAGGTGGGAGATGAGCTCGGTTCTCTGGGTTTCAAAAATAAGTACCAGCACATCTCTGAGCTCGTAGCCAACAAGCTCCCTGGATACACTGTGTAAAGAACAAAATAATCATAATCCAAAATCGTATCCGAATTGCAGCAAAATCAAGGCTACACCATTTCTGTTAATTGCACTAAGTGGGACAGATGAGTGGTATTGTTCAGATCTCACAAATGTGTAAAGTGTCTTCCCAGCAGTTATGATGTTTTACAACTTTATTTCAATAAAAATAATCTTTTGATGGAAATAATGTGTGCATTTTTGTTAGTTTACCTCTGTTAATTTACTTGAGAGTGTTGGACCGTGAAGATCTCAGCGATAAAAGAGTGATGAGAGAGTGATCATGTATGCAAACTTTTTAAAAGCACATTTCTCATTTCCATTAGCTTTGCCACACCTTGAAAGTCTCACAGGGTTGAAGTGAGTTTAGTAGGGCAGGTCCTGCATCAATACACCTCTTTTCAGGGTTTCTCAAACACCACCTGCTACTTTCCATCTGCTAATATTATTTGATAAGCAAAATAGGGACAGCTATTATACATATTTTAAGACTGGTTTTGTGGCTTCAGCAAGAAAAGTTATAAATGTTTGTAAATTTCTACATATTTTGTTTTTAAAAAGTATTGGGACAACTAACTCCCCACCTTGTGACAATAAACAATATGTCAGTGTTTTCATGGTTAATAATGTTTTGTTCAAATAATTTGAAAGTATAAAATAGCCATTTTACTCAAGACGTGAACGTTTCTATTGATGCTGAAATGTAACTTGTGAGATTCACTGACTCGGAGAAAGTGAGAAGTATGTCAAAAAGCCGGACCCCTGTGTTATCAAGGACTCAAGGAATCAACTCGAGTGCGCATGCGTCACATCAGTGTGTACGGAAGTGCCGTAGCAGCATGGTGAATGCAAACTGAAATGTTCAAACACGTTTTCTTGACAGGACCTCCAGGTAACACAAGACGCTCAGTACTACTCAGTGTGCTCAGACCTGTTGAAGGTAAACTCGGAGTGAATCCAGACCGCTCAGCCGGCTGGTTTAGCCTGACTGTCGTGTCGTCGGCCAGTCTAGACAGCAAGCTAGCATTCTGCTGAAAATTAGCTAATATAACGTCTAGTGTCTGACTGTCTAGTTCGACAATAATAAATCACAGTGGTGTAAGTTAACTTGACTGCCTTTCATTCTGATACGATATATAGGAAGTTAAATTATACCTTTATGTCCCTCTGTAGAGATAAACAATGTTATGTTTCAAATTCATATTCAACATTATGCACTATTCAGTACCAACAGAAACATTTGACCCATATGGCATTGTATTTCGCATTAAGGGGTTTTCTCAAACCTGTATTAAAAATAAGCCAGACGAGGCTGTTGGCATCCATTCAGAAGATCCGAGCAAGTAAAGGCACCACTGGAACTCAGACTGCCTCACGCCTCCTTCTTCAGGAAATGATCTAAACTAGACCATGCACTAAATATTTTACAGTCTGGGAAGCCCCTCATTAAAAATAATAATACTACTGTACTGCCTTGTCAATGTCTCTTTTTCTTGCTACAGGTGTGGGGAAAACCACACTGGTCCAGAAGGCGTGTGAGGCTCTCATGTCGTCGGGTGTGGGTGTGGAGGGATTTTACACAGAGGAGGTCAGGGAGGCAGGCCGGAGAGTCGGCTTTGATGTTGTCACGGTGGCAGGAGAGAGGGGCCACCTGTCCAGAATCAGGTAGCGGTGTTGTCATCTTATACAAATGAAACGACCACCTCTCTTTCATCATGTTGTTTTGAGTAACCTTCACTGCATTTCAACTTACAGAGACATTGCTGGCGTGTCTCATGGAAGACGGGAATACACAGTTGGGCAGTACGTGGTTGATTTACCTTCATTTGAAAACCTGGCGCTCCCTCTCTTCAGAAATGTAAGACAGCAGCATGTGATTTTTTCCTTTTTTTTCTTTCAAATTACCCTCATCAATAGATCACAGTAAGCAAAACACTCCTGTTCTCCCCACTTATCAAATCATCAGAGCTTTGCTTCTCTTCGAATTGATGGAGTAATTGAAGGCTTGCGAATGCATAAATTCCAGAGTGACATTTTTAGTGTTCATGGTGCCGTCTGGCTGTCACTGACCATGATTAATCCTGCATGTAAAGTGAGCCTGGAGTGCCGCCTACACATGTGCTGTGAAGGAAGGTCTCTCTGCCTTGACGCCACATATTGCACTTTCATCTCATTTACAGCGTCCCTGTAATCACCGCGGATCATCCATCGCGTGCATAATGCATACAAAGTCATAGGCCATACTATCAGTCAGTGATATTCAAATGCACGACACATATTAAGCCGATGAGCTTTTGCCCCACAATTTACACTAGCCACATCATGGCCACCAGTCAAAAGTCTTGTATAAGAATATTTCATTTTGTTCACAGTCAAGGTCCAAAGTGAATTAGATTTCTGATTGTAACAATTATTAAGGCTAGGTCTTTGTACTGACATTTGGTTGCCTATTGCAAACATGTCGTGTCTCAGGTAGGGTCAGCCAATGGGGGCAGTAGGAAGGTGTTTGTCATCGATGAGATTGGGAAAATGGAGCTCTTCAGCCAGTCGTTCATCAGGGCAGTGAGACAGACATTGGACAGCTCTGCCTGCACCGTCCTGGGCACCATCCCTGTCCCCAAGGGCAAACCACTGGGCCTGGTGGAGGAGGTGCGCTGCAGGAGAGATGTCAAGGTCTTCACTGTGAGTACATGAACACAGACACCTTCTCGAAAAAAAGAAGAAGAGATATTTAGGTCAGTTTATGCACTTGTGTATCCCACAATAGATCTCCATAATACAGCATAGAAAGCTATTTACATTGTACCCACTCAGTCTTGGGAGGCAATCTGCTTGAGGCTGAAGGGGCATGGCCCTGCATTATCCCTCTCCTATAGCAGGATTAACTCTAAATCATGCGTGACTGATTCAACAACAAAGGACGCTCTCGGACGTCAAAATAATTTATCACCGAAAACTCTCAGTTATGGATATTGTCATGCAAGATGCTTACCATGCTGGGGTAGTTATCATGGCTAACCTGAGGTTATTGTTGTGGTATAAACAGTTTGGAGATTTTATAATCATTAATTTCACTTGATTAGATCAGAGATGAGGTATTTATAATCTATGCTTCGATAATCTCAAAGCAGACAGTGCAACACTATATCCATTGACCCACAGGTCCTATGGGACAGGATATTCATCAGTTCTCAATATAAGCCTGTGCTTTTAATTTTTGGTAGCACATGGCATATAAATTTACATATTTGTAGGCTAGCCACTTTCCGTTTTGAATAGTCTTTACTTGTTTCTTTTCCTCTCTCACGTAGGTGTCCAAGGAGAACAGAAATGTCATTCTACAAGACATTGTATCAGCGCTGCAGGAGAGTCTAAAACAAATGGCCTAATAAGAAGACGATCTAGCGTCAATCAATGGAAAAACCTGCAGTGCTTTGCATCTTTATGCTGATAAGTCTTCATTTATTTATTTTTTCATATCCGTGTGCACACAGCCAGACATGTAATGCAACAGTCACACGCTCTTCATGGCATGGTTGTGACCTAACCTGAGGGGCATTCATATCAGCTGGAGGATTTGGTGCAGTGTGTCACATGCATACATTTATGCACACAATTCATTTTTCTCTTTCAAATACGGCCTCAAAATGGATTGCATGCTGAATAATTGATTGTGAGATAGAACACAGCAGAGGAATTGGCTGGCTGGTAAATAGATATTCTGTGCTCTTGCTAGTCCTCAAAGCACCTCTTTGTTTAGCTGCTGGTCATATAGATGTGAAACTCATACAGGCATTTCACATGTATCAGTGCATGATGTTAATGAGTTCTCTAGGATGAGCGGTGCTTTTTTTTCCTTTGTAGTCAGGTTGTACAAAGTGCTTCCTCTGCCCAGCCTTTTTCTTCTTTGCAATGTGAGCCTGCCATGTAAGAGTCTTGTCAACCTGAGGATGTGCTCATGCAATGGAAATCAATATTTAACGGCGCAACAATGACCGATCCCCACATGGTTTATTCATCCGCTAGCATGAATAAAAAAAACATTCATTGAAAAGTAAACAGCCCCACATTGCCCTCCACATTTCACGTTTCAACATACTGTAGATGACCTTGTTTTCTTTTTTTGACCCCATGTTCAATGCAAGAGCCTCCTCTGTCAGATTTTAGTTAGTTTACTTATTTTTTGAGAATCCACAGGCTAAGTTGAATTATTGCTAAAAAAAAATGGCATTGCAGTTATAGATAGTTTTGTGCCTTTGAGCACATTTCCAGACTCTGAAGAAACAGGGAAGCAGATGTACTTAGATTACAGTCTGTGTTCATGTTCACCCACTCTGTTTATGCCTGCAACAGTTAACAGGATAGCATATTGATTTTTCTCTTTATTTCCATTGCCATATCTGATTTTTATGCACACAATGTGGAAAACAAACCACAGATGATAAGCTTCAGTGTTGTTTTCATAATAAACAGTACAAATAAATAATCTCCACTGTTGTTTCAGGGATTTTATTCTCCATCCTGGGAGATTATGGAATTCCTATCCATGCATGCAGAGGCCACCTTATTTTTCAGGTTACAGTAAAAGATAAATGGTATCATATCACTGGACATAGGATTTCCAGATGTCTTAATGCATTTGTATAGGATTTAGTCCACTAATGCAGTTCACAAGAGGTCTCCACAGAAGGAATTACTGTTGCAAAGCTAGACATGTTGTCAAACTTGAAGACATGTGTAGCTCTCTATGACTGTCAACAAACAGCTGCAAGCTGAATAGGTCAAATTAATCCGGTTTGCCTGGTGTGCATTTTTTTTTTTTAGATTCAGTGGCTGTTAATCTTCTTTAATATAGGTCTGTAAATGGGACCAAAATAGTTCAAGAGCTTCCAAGGTTCATGAGTTTGTAGATAGTTCAAATCAGACAGAAACTGACTGGTGGTGGGAATTTTGTGTTGCGTAAGCTCCAATGTCTGGCAGTTGCATCAAGGTTTTTAATATAAACCTTCTGGCAAAGTTATTTGTTTTAAAACCAAAGTATCTTCAGGTCATTTCAAAGTGAAAATACACGGAAGGTTTTTTTTTTTGGCTCGTTTCTAATACTCCTTGTATAACTGATGTAACCTGTCAAGCTGGCTGTGGAAAGAGCTGCCAGCTGTGATCTGCGTCAGACACGCTGCTGTGCCAGCATCTGTTCTGTGGCCACCACTGACGTACCACTGGATCCACTGGCACCAGCAGTCACTGAGTAGCGCTTCAAAGTCAACACTGCAATGGTCATATTTTTAAAAACCAACATGCAAAGATGACGCTGGATCCCTATTGTAGGCCCAGACTTACCAAGTAATCAGAGTTGACGATGTGGTTCATGGTAGGACAGGCCCAGCAGCAGTGCTGAGGGAGCTGTCTGGCACTCCTGATTTGGAGGTGATGCTCAGCCCCCCTAGAGCAGGGCAGCAGATGGATTATGTAACAGTGACAAAAGGCCTTGCCAGCTTCACCAAATGTGTGTGTGTCCGTGTGTGTGCATGCGTACATTTGTTTTGATGTAATTAGCATTGAACCATGTTCTCCATGTTGTGGAAGAGAAAGGAGTAAAGATAGCAATTTCCATATTATCATATATCCTGATGGACGCTCCAATATCGTCATCGTCACCATTACAATATACAGTAGCATTGAATCCAGAGTGATAAGGGTGATATTGTTTGTACACAGAAGAGATGTAACATTTATATATTATTTTTCTGTATTTGTTCGGTGATAAATTGTCCATCATGCTTGCTATTTTACACCATAAACACCCCGGGGTTCTTCATAGATAACCATTGTGCAACTGTAACGATTGGATGCGCTCTCAGGAGAGCTGCATGTATTGATGTAAACAGGAGAAGAGTGCTGCGTGAAAAGCTATACTGAATGGGCTTGAATGAATATGAACTGAATTTGCCCTTAATATCCATATCGCATAGATGCATTCGCACCATATCTGTGGGACAGATGTCTGTGTGGCACCCTGCACCCTTTATCCCTCCCCGCATGGAGGACACAAAAATGCAAGGAGCTTACCAACAATCCAGGACAAAAGGGAGCTTGCTGGGGGGGATGGTGGGGAGGGGGAGCTTAGACGAGGACATTTCTCTCCAGTTATTGCGCTTTGTGGTACCAGCCCAGGAGGCTCAATGGCAGCTGTGGAAGGGGACACATTATGGTATATTGTCCAAATATACAGCAGATGCAAATCTTAAATATTGTGCAAAGCCCATGTGGGAGACAGACAATGCCTGCTCCGGCCTTTTCAAATCATTGCCTGACTTCATGTTAACTGTTTATTTTCCCAAAATGATCTGTAGCATGGGGAGCTAAAGCTTCTTAGTGTCTGTGTGATGTCAGATTACTCAGGGCCAAAGCTTGTACATGCTGGGCACTTAGTGATACTCTCCTCAATCAAGGTCAGTTCCCAGCATGTATATAGGTATGAGTTCTCCCTCTCAGTTCCTGTCACTAGGATCCCCCTTGTCCTACTACAATGCTGTCTGCCAGGAATGCTAGGGATTGTGATTTCAGGTATTCTTCAGAAAGCCACAATTGAGCTCTAATTCACCTCATTCTGATAATGGACATAACTAAGTGGTGACTAAGGTCCAGCGCTCTTGACAGGTGGGTAGTTAATGTCAAATCTGATCTGAGGGCTGTTGGAGCAAAGGCATTTGATCTGGTTTCCTAACCACTATTCCACACTGCTGCCCACCACCAGTGATTCCTAAACCGCTCTTCCCATTACATCACTTTCATGGGCTCCCTGGGGCCGATGAAGCCAGACAGTGTTGGGTTTCAAAGCCTCTGTCCTGGCCGCTAGCACACCCCACTACCACCCTACCTTTCAAGCCTGGGATCAAAGCTCAGAGAAGTAGGAGAATGAAATCTCCTGGAGAGGAAAATCTTCCTATAGTCTCAACAAACACACACACTTCTTCCTTTACTGCACATAACATGAGTGAAATGCATTCCTGCCCCAAAATGCTGCCATAAATGTATGCTTATTTTGATCTATTGGCTCTACTATGATACAAAACAGCCACTACTAGCATACTCCCTTCAGAAATCCGCGAGGCGTTAAGTCATGCATCCTTACGGAGACGCAAGTACCATTATCTGTCAACAGCAGGGGAGAGGTGGAGGCCTGAGGACATCCTTCTCTCCTTACACTGCCTTGGTGGTTCCTTGTGATCTCCGGTTCTCTTTGAAAGACTGTGATAACTCCTGTGAGTCACCCTTTATCTGGCCACATACATGCTGAACCTGGTTTTCAACACACCTTTGAAAGGATGTGTCATATGGGCTAGTAGTGGTTAGACAGGGGAAGCGAGGTGTGGAGAGGTGTGTGGGTGTGTGTTTTGTGGTGCACATCTCCATGGCCTGGCTGTATAATCAGACACAGAGAGAGAGAGAGAGAGAGAGAGAGAGAGAGGCTTCAGTCCTGAGTGTGGTGACACATGAGCTGAGTCAGTGCATCACTTTCTCTGCAGGGGGAGGGTTACAACCCCCGGAGCAGTAGGAGCTGTCAGCAGATGATATGGAGGTCAGAGGGCAGAGAGGGGACACAGGGATCAGGGGCAGAAAGTGATCAATCGATCAATCGTCTCTTTTCCTCATCACCCTCTGTTGTCTGGAGCTGTGTCCTACGGGGCCGCAAAGGATGTGGCTGTCATTCCAAACGTAATAGAGAGGAATAACACACGCGGCACTGTGTTGTCCTTCGTGGTGGTGGGAGGCGAGACCCAAAGTTCACAGTCCATGCGTGTAAAGGAAAAAGGTTTAGGTGTTGTGTGTGCAGGCAGCAACTTTCTTTGTATGTCAATCCTAACCTGAAGGTCATTGTGGTTTTTGTGGAGAGTATACTCTTTTAATTTCAAATAGAACATGACTGTGGTTCATGAACACAACTTTTTGTATAAATTGAAAAAAATAACAGTAACTCTACCATCATATATCATGTTTGGACCTCTGTGAAGGGAGGAAACCAGAATATAACCTGTCACTCACACCAGTCAATTTGACTGGATTGTAGCCCCTTTGGTAGCCTGCAGAGTGGAACACAGCAGGGTTGGTCATGTAGCCTTGATTGTTTGCTAGCTTATCAATAACCAACTGGTTTAACACGTGTTGTATTCCTCAATAACACTACAATTTGTGTGTAGTTTATACCCCATGACATGCGAGAGGTATTATAGTCTTTTTGTGAGAGGCCTATGTGTTTTTGTGATGTTAAATGCCTGTGATTATTGAATGATGTCAGTTGTGTCAAGAGTGTGTTTCTTCTGTAGGGTTGAGCAATGGCAGCAGGGCATACTTCACAGTACTGTAAGTCACAGCATTCAGCTCTATAGAGTCTTGATAATGATTCACAGATTTCTGACCTGCCATGATTAATGCCTCTGGTGGATGGTTTTGACAAATTCGCACCACAAATGCAGAGGTATTCGAACTCCATTTTTTTTTCCATACGCTACCGTTAGCCAGTGTGTGCATGTGTGCGAGCGTACATGCCAAGACCACACTGTTACATTTGGCAGTGCCATATGAACTGAAAGGTGGAGCACTGGTTGTGTTAAAACCCAAAGCTTCTATTTTTACATCTGCCATCTATAATAGTGCTGCTCTGTGAAAGTGGGTTTATATCGATTGCAGTGACAATTGATTTTAGCAGGAGAAAGGTACATTGATTTTGTGAAATAAAGTACCTGTAGAGTGGCTGGTATAGCGCATGGGCTGAGGGTTTGTTGGCTGAGAGCAGTGCATGGTTGACCTAGTTGTTAATGTATTCCAAATCCTTTATCAGTATCAACTCACATTGAAAGAATTTTCACCAAGTGATCCATTTTCTTCCATTTTACCTCAGCTCCCACTAATCTGTTCTTCAGACATCTATAGAGCGTTGCTGAATATTTTGTAATGCTAAAGAGCAGCAATTTGCCGACCATCTCCCTTTTATGCATATGATTAATTGATTATGCGGCCCTAATGTATGCAGAGAATGCTTCTAAGTTCCTCAGCATAAATGCAAAGTTCATTATGGATTTGTTTGAATCACCTCTTTGAATGGTGCCAGCTTTTTATATGCAAAACTAAGGCTAATGATGTGAAGATGTTCTTGGCCAACTGCTCAGAGGCCTGCCCTTTAATCTCTGCTAACATCCATTTTCTATTCATCTCATCCTTTTTCCTCTCTGGTTCAAAGGCTCTGGAGATGACAACAAGGCTTGAATAATAGACCATTTCTCTACAACAGTGCAGTGGTGAAAATGAAAATGAATATCTCCAACCATTAATCACAATCAAAGCAAATCACTGGATATTGATGTTTTATTATGAATATCCCGTACTAAAATTAGTAATTAAAATGTGTTAATGATGTCAATCAAGCACAAGCAGTATCAAACTGCTGATTATGGCATGGTGTAGGTAGGCACAGTGTCTTTCGGTGCATCTTGCCTGGTATATGTAACACACTGTATGAGGGAGGGGAGCTGTAATAGTCTGGTACAGTAAGTGGTATTATTTCAGTAAATGGTTAAGACTTGGCCGTAACAAAGTCATGGCAACATTACTTGGATCTTACATTACTTGGATTACTTGGTCTCTCAATTTGACAAAGCTTTTCAACTGATCATGTAGGTCTACTGTATGTACATGATTTGTTTACCCAACAACACAACAGACAAATACAGATAAGAAAATGAGGTTGGTGGGGAAATGTGTCTTTCAGCTCATCAGATCTACAACTACACAGTGCACACCCACACAATATTGTTCCTTTCACACACAAGAGAAATAAAAAGAAAGATGTGAACACTGAATAACAAAGCTGTCTCAACAATAAAAAAAAGAACCAATGATAGAGTGTCTTTTCACCTCTGAAAGTGATTTCTTAAAGCACATCAAAAAATAAAACTGTGGTAACTCTTCCAAACATAAATATCGTCTGTAGTAGCTATTTTTTGCTCTTTGACAAACGTGCACTGCACATTAGAAAATATTTGCAAAACCTCTTTTTGGAAAACCTTTAGAGCTCATCCAGAGCTCAGAGGTGTCCGTCCTTTTTCCCAAAGAACTTCTTGAAGACGGACTTGTTGCGCGGCCGCGGCAGGCTGGCGTAGCTCCTCAGAGCACAGTCCTGGTAGGCGTCCTGCTGCCATCCGGCCGCGCCCAGCAGGGGAGGCTCAGTGCTTCTGCGTACGGATGGGCCGTCCGATGACTTGTCTCCTATTACCAGAGTCACCGAGTAGTTGGAGCTGCCTTCCCGGCCTCTGCCTCCAGGGGGCTGCATCGTCGGCTTGATCTTCTGATAAGTCGCTGTGAGAAAAGACGGAATAGGAGATAAGCGGGAAACAAAATTACATACTTGTCCTTGTGGCTGTGGGCGTTTATGCTGCACACACATTACAGATGACACGGTTATTTAGGTTAGTCATCGTAAACTGACCTGAAGTGAAGGAGTGGGAGCGGCGCTTGTTGCTGAGCCAGTCCTGACCACTGGATACAGGGGAGTGAGGGGAGAAACAACTGTTGTCTCTGGATCCTCCAGACAGTCTCTGAGTCATTGTCTGCCTCAAACTACCAAAGTCATCATCTGGAGAGGGACAAGCCAAATAATAAAAAGGAGAAATGAAGAAAAGATGGAGCTGAGCATTAAATTAACAAGAAGTCTGTGAGTCAGTTTTGAGCATGACACAGATAATAACAGAAGTGAGCTGTCTGTGTAGCTCTAATACACTAGATGTTGGACATGTTGCACCATGACAATCCCCTAGCTCCACCTAGTGGTTCATACTCCACCAGCAACAACCATACACTGCACATTCTTAGATATAGGTGTTCAATAAAGCACTACTTTATTCAAAATAGTGCTTTTAAAAAATCAAGCAGTGCTTCAAGGTTGGAGAAGCAGGCTTGTGACCAGCCTGGTTGGAAAAATCTGGGTGGGGAAAAAAACGAATGAGAAATGTGCTCTCTTCCTTCAATAACTACCATGGAGGATCCCAACCTCAAACCACCAATGACCGAAGTGGGATTACTCAGCAGCCAATGACAGAAGGCGGTGGTTGCACTGGGTAACTCCCAGGTGTGAATGTGTCTTACTGTGTGAGGCGAAACAGAGCGTTACTGACAAAGAAGGATGCGTGCTCGGGAAACCTTCCCCAGATAAATATAGGTTGTGTCCACACAGCAGAAGCTCTTACCACAGCAACCTGCATCCGAGGATGAGACGGAAGACTGCTCATCCAAGCTCTTTAAATGACTCTGTGGCATGTGACTGAACTCTCTGGTGAGGACAACAATCTCTTTGGCTTGGGCGGCGCCGGCGGGTTTGCGCCTGGGGAAGGTGGAAGTGACATCATGGCGGGAGGAACAGTGGCACTTGGTCAGACCGCGACAACCGGAGCAGAAAGAGGGATTTCTGGAGGGAGAGAAGATTTTTTTTTTTTGCATTCCTATAAGAATCAGAAGGATTTCAACTTGGGAATTAAGAGTGAAAAGTTGTTTAAGAAGCATATCTTACGAGGAAACAGGGAGGTCTTGATTGGCAGGGGCACTTGATATTGAGGAGACAGACTCACTCAGACCTGTTGAGAAAACAGCTCACAATTTAATCACATCATTGGGACATCAATGTTTTTAATACAGCTTTTTTAATGAAATTATTTTTACCAGTGTTTGCTTGTATTTTCAGCATCCATTTCTTCATCATGAAGCGCGAGGAGGCATTGAGCAGATATTCCGATCCATCACGCAACCTGAAGGTCACAAAACACAACTGTCACAATCTTTGGGCGTCAAAGGAGTCCAGCACACAGCTGCAGCTAATGTTGCCTTTATCCCATCAAAGACTAGATCTAAACAGGCTCTAGCCATAAAATATGCAAAGAGAAATGCATTGTATTGTAGAGGGTGTTCTAGTCTTCTCACCGCAGACGGAAGCAGTTGGGTTTTTTGGTGTAGTCTGGTGCGGGCGAACACTCGGCTCCGATGAGGTTCAGAGGGAGGCCACACACAGAACTCTGGAGCACAGATTGATCATTATTGACAAATTCCACATAATTACTATTATAAATCCTGCTCTCTAGGACTCTTTTTGCTGCACTTTTCCTACTTACCCTTAGTGTATCCTTTCTATCTTGGTAGAAGCACAAGGTGTGTCTATACAGGACGGCATGGTAGGAGTTCCAGGCTCTGGAGGCTGCCTGTGAAAATAAGATAAGAGGCGGCTATGAAGTGTGTGTTGCTGACCACAGGGTTTACATTTGCTGACTGTTGGCTTTACTTAAATATTGAATGGAGCCTTTCTCACTTTCTTCCCTCCCAGCTGCAGCTTATGCTTCCTCTCAAGGGTTCCCTCCATAGACTGGAGCTCAGGCTTTCCACTCTGAAGGGGTTTGAATTAACACCAGAATTAAGACAAAACGCAAGAAACTCCTCTCTGTGATACACGATAAGAACCATTTGGCATGCTTCCACTGTGATAAACGTAATACTTTTGATAGGCACAGATTTAGATTCTGTTCAATCTCACCACAGTGTTACACCGCCCCCCTGTGGCCATCAATTGTCCCTGCTTCTCCAAATCTTCCAGGCTTTGAGAGGCTATTCTTTGCCGACAGGCCCCATCCAGACCCATGTGAACTGACAGTAAACTCATCGACTGGTCCTGTTGAGAGAAAGGATTACACAGTCACCACTGATGACAACATTATTTATTCATGCATTCTTGTTGACCTTAATATGGACTGTGTACAGTAACAAAAGCTGCTGACCCCGACTACAGTTTTAGAACGTGTTTGCAAATCAATCTCAAAATGGTTCATGATAAGTGAGGCAGAGTGAATTAAGGGGAGCGAGTGTGACAGGACAGTCTCGTACGTGCCGACATCAGAGAGTATATCAAACGTGGACCTCACCTTCGAACAGTCTGTGTGCTCTTCCACCTCCTCCCCCACCTTTGCCTCCACCTCCTCATCCTCCTCCTCGTCCTCTCTGTATTGGTAAATGTATCTTTTATTATCTTCTATGTCCGGTAGCTTCACTGGATCAGATGCGGTCTCATTCACTGCCAATGAAGGCTTGCAGGCTTGTTCCCTGTTGGGAAAAGCGGCCCAGGACCTCCTGTCTCCTTTGGCCAGAGGAGGGAGCTTTTGATCTTTGGGACTCTGCTCCTTGTCGTAGCCCAGCAAGCTCTGGATGTGGGACGGCAGTCTGAACTCAGCCACGAGGAGGTTGGGCGCTGAGGCTGTGATCAGCTTCCTATAGAGCACGGCCTGGGCCTTAGGTGAGGGTGGGGGAGAAGAGGGCTCTCTGGACTGGTCTGAGGGTACAGCAGCCTCTTCCTGGTGGGGCTGGTACATGATGTCAGAGCAGATACTCTGCCTGTAGCCATTGGTGCGGTTCCAGATGTCCTCCAGTTCCTCTTCTTCCTCCTCAAACTGCTGGTGGTCTGGATGGACAGGCTCTGTTTCTAGCGCTGCTGAGTCTGGAGATGGAGTCAAGGATGCCTGAGGGTTCACCCGCGTTTTTGCACAGTCTATACCCCCCACCTCCAGGGACATGAGCCTCCCTACCACCCCCTTGGGCTGCGGGTTGTCTGGACACGGAGCGTCGGTGCAGAGCTTGAAGCTGCCGGAGCTGGAGATGCCGGAGTCCATTGAGTCCTGTCGAACACTCACGCTCATGGTTGACTTCAGATTCACGACCATGTGAGAAGCCTGGCTCAGACTCTGGGTCCGCTGAAGTCCAGGACTCTCTTCACGCACACTTTGGGGTCTTGCGCATTTATGGTACTGGTGTCCATTTAAGTCTTGAATGAGCGTATGGACACTGGGGCACTCGTGTTTGTGTGTGGCTGTACTGGGACTGTGGGCTTGGTTCACACACAGAGGCACTTGGGATGGTTGGCTCGTCCCCTCCCTTCCAGATATGCTGGTGTTAAGCTCTGAGGACATTTGGTCCCACTCCTGTTCTGCATCCTCATGCAGACTTATGGTCCCAGAGCAGCCAAACTGGGTTTTAGATAGGTCATTGCATGGTACAGTCTGATCCTCGTCTTCATCCAGGGCAGGAGGAGGAGGCGGTTGGAGTTTTTTATCCATATCAGGCAGATCTTTCACTACAACCGTCTGTGTTTCAGGATAGCCTGTCGTGCTGCTGACTGCTGCAGCAGGAGGGGATCGAGTCTGTTTGAATGAGCTTAGGGCTGTGTGTCTCTCAGATCGTGGGTCAGGATGGGTCACCGCCCCTTTCTTGGACTCTGGAGGACCGATGGTAATGATGTCCTGGATGCTGGGGATCAGGCTCATGTCCTTAGGGAGCTCAAAGCTCAGCACAGAACCCAAAGAGAGGAACCTACAGTGGCTTCTCACCTGACTTGTGGAAGGCAAGGCTGACGAGCCCTCTGACACTGCATACGGGGTGATGCTGTACTCCCCCGAACACTCTGTATCAATGTCCTTCAGCAGGGGATTCTTCATATAGGCCATAGGTTCTACTCCATCCCCACTGGCTGAGCTCTTTGGGGAACTCTTCTTCCTCCGGCCCTCCTTCAGCGGCCACGTTTGCGTGTCGTATGTGATCGCCTCGCAGGCATAAATAGGCGCCTCGTCTGTTTGCTCCTCTACCCCCATGATTTTCTGGATGGTGTGTCTGCGTGCGTCTCTCTTCCTCTTCCTCTTCTTGCCCATTCTCTTGACGCTGCTGAAGATGGAGCTGCTGCCGCTCCTCGTCAGAGGGTGGAAGGACACGCTGGTCGTCTGAGGCGTGGGCCCTGAAGAAGATGGCGAGGAGGAGGAGGAGGACGGCGATAAGGAGGAGGAGGCTGAGGCTGCAGAGCGGGTCTTTTGGCGGGGCAGTGTGATACTCTCATACACCGGGGTCAGAGCCATGTTGTTATCCTTGACATGCAAGTAGGTACTTACCTATAAAAAGGAGAGAAAAGAATATTAGGCGTGTGTGACCTCTCATTTCATTTAAGCTGCAAGTGCTTCATCACAAATGGTTAACTCATGCTTGCTACAGGCCTCTGTGAAAACAAGGGCTCTTTAGTTTTCATTTCACATGTGTTACAGATGAATGATGACATAAGAGCAAAAATGACTAGGACAATCAGCTACCTTCCAGTGACATACATCAGCCCCTGTTTCCTGAACATCCCACACATCCAGGAAACAATAGAGCCAGGAATGTACAAGCCTTATGTCACACGGCAATGCAAATGTATAAAGGAACATGAAAGACAAAAAAAACATTGGATGAAAGGGTAAAAGAACGTGGACACGATTGCAATCGCACTCTTTCTCCTGCAGGACTTAATCAAAATCATATGTGGCTGAACATGCCGTCATATGCAGCTGTAATGGCTTGACCTTTCAACTCTGTGACTAATCTCTTGTTGCTGTGGAAGCCCCAGACTATAAATCATGGTGTGCAGTCTGGGGGCCTTTCTTGAAAGTTCAGCACCAGTTCTCCGTCTAATGACCGTGCCTGTGTTGCCGTTCGGGCCCCACTCCTGCTGGGAGCCATTTTGGAGCACAACTTTCATGGGAAGTGAGGGGTGAGGTCACTTATTTTACACAATTGTGGCAAAGTCACGGAGAGACAAACAAGAGCAGGTTTACGTAAGGCCTGTGGTGAAATGACATAAGGAAAAGAGAGAGCTTCTGTCCACATTCGCAGCAGGCTGGAGACTGCGTGTGCTTTTCTTACTCCTCACCTTCATTCAGCCTCCGTCAGCCCTGCCTTCCAATTTTAAAATCCTCCTGGCTCATCTAACAAGTTGAGGTCCAAAGAAAAGTTTTAATGTTGGGGGAAAGTAGGAGACTTTAAAATCTACCCATTTAGCGTTTACTTTTCCAAGGGGATTGTTTTTTTACCATTCATCTAAGTTTACACAAGACAAGCTGAAAGGGCAAAAGACTAAAGACACGTCATCTCAGAGTAGGCTTCAGATTCACTCTGGCAGATCCAAAATATACACATTTGTTTTCAGTGCCATTACCTCATACACAATATATTAACATAGATATAAGATATCCATGTAAACAATATTAGATTCTGAAATGGCTGGCTCCTCAAGCTTACTTATGTAATTCCTCTCTTGTTATGTAAGGCTGGATTGTATGAAAGGTTACATCAAGCCTTCTTTTAATGTGACTATTGGACATGTTTTTTTAAAATTCTGCCTAAGCTATAATACATTTCCTCCTATTTTTTTTAAAAATATCACAAACCAGCCTCATATTACATCTAATCAGGGAAGTAGTGGAAGGTACACTCACCAAAACTCCCTAAACTCCTAAACTTACCTACCTTTTTATTTGCAGATCAGAGTTTATGCATCTTTTTCGGTTGACATAAATCATTTTGATTTGTAAATTCATAGTATGCATCATAGTATGTACTATCAAACTGATGTAAGTTATATGAAGATAGGGTCTTATAAACAAAAATAATAAATTCATGTTTTTCTGAATAAATAATTGATTTTTGTTTATGTTGGTGGTTGTGATACCTTCTGATAATCGCTGATTGGAGGTCATAGTTTACCTGCCATGTTATTTACCCTAGTCACTACAGTGCTGTTTGTAATATATTTTAATGAACAGATTGTAAAAGTAACACCTCCCTTTTCCCATCCCATTAACTATCATTAGAGAATGGGCTTCATAAGGAATATAAGTTATTTGTTTTTGTAGTTGCATTTATGACTGCATTTAAATAGGAAATTGTGAGTTTTAACGAGAACATGGACTGTTGTCATTTCTCAAGCATGTTAACTGTAAGTTTGCCGGTCACAGAGACTTTGGAGAAGGTTGGAGAGAAAGAATGATAGCACTTTGGCAAGACTTGAGATTCTATGTCAAGTTGTTGCTATTTACTTACAGTATATAATATATACTGTACATATATATATGGCTGGGTGACAGCAGCATGGGGCAGAAGACTTCAGCATCTGCAGGGAGACTGACTCTACCTTGTAGCAGAGGTTAGTAGAGCATGCCCCCTCAAAAAACAACTCCACACAGCATGCACTCCCAGCACACTCATAGAGACGCAGCATGCAGCGGCAATTCACACCGCGCGATTTACCTCGTCTGCACTCTGCCGATAAATCTTTTTCTTTCGCTTTAAACTACCCAAAGTATTTTCCAAAAGCCCCTGGCAGCGCCTCCAAAAGTTTTTACAGGCAGAAGATTGAGGCACAGTGGGCTGAGGGAGAAAATGGGAAAAAGGCAGATATGAAGGCCAGAGGAGAGAGAGGAATGAACAGCAGCAGATAGTCAAGGAGGGAGATCCCATGCGGCGTCATTGCAGAGGAGGAGCAGACATGTCACTGCATTGTCCGTCTGTCAGGAACAACTAACATCTTACAGCAATTTCCTTTTCAGCACTGAAGAGAGAAGAAACATGTGATGCCAATAGCAGTGGTGGCCTACAGTGATGCCACTGGTGGTGGTGTACGGTGACTTCTAGCATGCGTTCTAGATAGGTGAAGCTGTGTGTGTGTGTGTCTCACCCTGTGGACCGGTTCAGGCTCCTCCTCCACCTCCTCCATCCTAGCAGGGGGCTCCAGCACCTGAACCTGGCTGTCCCCAGTGTTACCAAAGCTAAGGATGAGGTTGACCGTGCCCCCCAGCGCAGGGGTGTTGGGCTCTTTGAGGACCAGGACGGGGGACTCTGAAGACGAGGCCTCGCCGCCCCGTGGCCCGATGCTGTTCATGACCTCGTACCCATCCTCCGATTGCTCCTCGTGCTGCTGCTCAGCCTGTCTGGGCGGCGAGGCTGAGGTTTGGCTCTCTGCTGCTGCCTTTAGCTTGTCCTCACAGGGGCTGACTGCTGGGGACTGGTGAGACTGGTAGGCCTCTAGCTCAGGAGCTGAACTCTATGTGGGAAGTGACGGAAGCAACAATTAGCGATTATTCCCATCACCACAGCCACCACATCTTTCTCAAAATTTGTAATGCACAATGCAATATAGCAGGGTCAGAAATCAACTTTTTTCTCCAACGGCATTTTTTTGCCCCCTTGATCTGATTTTTAGGGGAATTTGGGTTCTTTTCCACATTTTTGGAACTATTAACGACTATACATTTGCATTGCATATTGGTAAATAAGCACTCAATTTGTACCACTAAGATTTATTTTGTTTTAAATCATAATATACCACACATCCAACTGCTGGAAATTTGCAGTAGGCCTTCCAGAAGAGGATGGTGCTCTATCTCCAACCAGTCCATCTTCCACTCCTCTTCCAGAGTTTTTTTTTTTTCCTAAGATTATTTTTTGGGCCATTTTCACCTTTATTTGACACATCAAAGTAGAGAGAGACAGGACAGATTGGGAGAGAGAGTCGGATGACATGCGACAAAGGTCCGCGGTTACATAGCATGCGCCTTAGACCACTGATTTACCAGGACGCCCGCTTGTTGAGTCTTTTATGATACTGGTTGGTTTATTGGTTGTTGACGCAGTGCATGTGTGGGCTTGGCATTTTCTCCTGCTGGCTGCATGGTGTCATCATTCTCTACTGCTTTGGGCTGCGTACTCGGTTGCTTTCTGATCAAAAACCGCTCCATTTCTCGCCCAGAATGCACTGGAAAGAATCCCCCGATCACATGCTCCTATGAATCACCATTGGTGGCCCATTGGGGACAGCGGTCGCATTCACCCGCAAATATTTGACTACCCAACAAAAACGATGTGAATAGGCTGAAATGCAAAGAAGGGTACTCCTACTTATCAGGGGCATTTGTTGCTCTCTCATTTTTAATTTAATGGGCATTTTATGACCTTTTAAGGGTATTTTTGACCCAAATCCCCCGAGCCTGACCCTGCAACATACAGTAGGCCTCTCTTCTTTTACCTCTGTGAGTGGGGAGCACACTGTGGCCTCAGAGTAAATGTTATCTTGTGAAGGCTCTTCTCTCCTCATCTTGAGAAGCCACTGTTGCTTCTGAGCCCTCCAGTGCACCAAGATCCACCCGAGCATGCTCCTCAGCTCCTCCATACGCTCTCTGACCTGCAAGAAGCAGACAGATCACTCAGGGTTTGTAAAATGTGGCAACATTTATTTCAAAGCATATATTCCAGGATAGCAGCGAGTCCTCATTGTGTAAACCTTCTCACCATCTCAGTGAGGTGGTGTTCTGTGTGTAAAAGGTTCCTCCCTGTGGCCGCCAGCTCATCGAACTCCTCAAACTTCTGTTCGATCTGCATGTCCAGCTCTGCAGCGAGTGGCTCCTGCCCGTCTTTCCCAAGATGCATAGCGGTGTCAGAGAAAATGCACGACCGGGTATCTTCTGTCCACGATCTGTCCAGAGGAGAGGGGGCGGGGGTGAAAGAGACAAGGAGGAGAAGAGGACTGTGAGAAAAGCCATGCATACACAAACACATGAGAAATACCAGACTCTCTGATAGCGCAGACATTCATTGCCTTGTCACACATACTGGGCCCAGGAAACTTCTACTGACCTCCTAAGCACATCTTAAATTACATATTTCACCAGAGACCCGTGCTTGACAACAAGAACATCCTGTTCTTTCCATGAACGGATATTGTAATGGGCAGATGTTCCCTCAAACTGAAGAGGGATTATGAAAGAGCGTCTGGCCCTGAGAGGGGTCACGCCATCCCCACGCCCTGCTTACATCACTGCAAGGTAGCTCCTGAAGAAGTCCTGGAGCTGGACGAACTCTTGCAGCCGCGCTTTGTTCTCCGACACGCTCCTCCCCAGCTCCGCCCAGGCCTGCAGCGTCGCCTGGATCTTGGCCCCCAGCGCGTGCACTCTCTCTGGACACAACTCCTCCAACCGGGAGGCCTGGCTCTCCATCTCCTTTACCTCCTCCCTGATGACTTCATAGTCAATCTGCGGAGAATCACAATAAAAAGCTATCATCTCTCATCATCCCAGGGATCAGTCGGACAGCCTTTGCCAATTGCATCCCTAACTATGAGTTCATCCCCTTAGCTTTATACATAACATTCAGCTAGAGGCCCATATGGTCTGCATATGGCCTGCCGCGCTATAGCGAGCAATCTTGACCACTTTTTTCTCCCTTTGACGAGGCAGTAATTAATAGCATTGAGGGTTCTATGGGAGCAATACTTCATAACGTTTCTCAGCTACAGCAAGCCTCAGGAACACAGAGTAGTGGATGCCTGTGCGCTGACGGCACAGTTATTTCAGTATGGGAGATTAGGTCATTTCTGTTCTTCAATGGTATCAAGTCCAGACAGCTGTGTGTGCGTGTGATAAACACAACGCTGCCCAAAAATGACTCACACAGAAATTTACCATCCCCAACCCCACAATGCCAACCCCGTAACCCCCAGACGCATATACACACACCCCACCAGATTGAACCGCTACTCGCAAACGCACACGCATAAACACTTGCACACGCACACACAAGTGCAAAAGCATGCACATGTGCATATGCACAAACACACACTTGACGCTAACAGAACAGTGACTCACACACGCATAAATAAATATCCTTTGTGGATAATAAACCTTTGCACGCTCTATGTGTGTATGTGTGTGTGATTGCATGGAGCAGTTTATATCATAAATTAAACACAGCACAAAGCAGGGGTTGGCTGGCCCGTTCTAGATGTGAGAAAATCTGGCACAACAGGAAACAGACTGTGGAACAATGTGTTAGAGGGGAGGCGGCCAAGAGAGGGGGGCTTCCCCTTTTTCATTACACACTAAAGTCCATAATCCAAAGTCAATGGAATGGAATACTGGGTCATATTAGCGCCGCTGTATCATTTAAATGTTTACACCATAATCACTGCGTGGGTCGGCATCCTCCTCTCACCTCCAGGTGGTCCTGCTGCTCCTGCAGAGCCTCCAGGCCACAGCGGTCTGGCTCGCACTGGACGGCCATGTCTGTCTCACTCTCCAGGATGTCCACACTCAGCTCCTTGCTGCAGCACAGGCACTCCTCCACCCGCACCGCCAGACTGGCATGCTGGGGGAGCGCAGAGTCATCATTACTACCATCAGCTATATGAATTATAACTAGCAGGATGTCATTAAGTCATTATGCTTCACTATGTATTATTTGTTTTCCAACGAGAGCCACATTAGAAATAAGTGTGTTAAACGCTCCGGGTACAGATGCGCGTGTGTACGGCTATTTTGACATGAATGCTGCTTTCTACCCAGAATAAATCAAATCAAATAAAAAACACTCATATGGCCAATAGCAAGGGGGAGTGGTGGCTCATTTGAGGCCTATTAAAGTACATAGCCACAGACAAAAGGAAACCAGATGTTGCTCTATTGGTTTGCGCAGCTGTTTGTGACAAAAGTGGAGGGACTTAAAATCCGCTCAACGTCATCTAAGATCATTATAACTTAACAAACACTGTGCAGCCGTATAACTATAACTCTTTGTGGTCAATTACAGCTTCCATGTGACACGCTGAAGAACACCGGGTGTAATACAAACACAATCTAGACCCGATCGGACCGTGTCTTCACGTCAAGTCGTGCGCTCTCTCCTTGCCTTGCTCAGCAGCTCCTGGACGGCCTGGTCGTGGCTCTGCGAGCGGCCTCGCTCCCTCACAGTGTCGTTCAGCATCTCCACAGCCTCCCGCAGCTCCTCCACGGGGTCTCCCATGCTCTCTATCAGGGGCTCGCCACCGCCACTGCTTTGGAGGCCCAGCAAGGCGGGAGCTGAGGTTATCTCACTGTGGAGAGGCTGTTACACACACACGCACAAACATGCACACACACACACACACACACACACATACACCATAGTTGTTATAGGCTTGTCTATTCAGTCAATACACTGCAAAAAACTTTCATCTTAACAAGTCATTTAGTCTCATATTCACCCTTCAAATCTTATTTTTCTTAAACCAAGAGAAGAAAAAAGGGAGAAAAAGGCAGATCACTGCACTATTATCAAGAAAATTACACTTGATTCTACAAAATTCTTGAAACAAATTGATTTACATTGGAAACAAGTGCAATTATCTAACTCTACTGGCAGATTTTTTCACTTATTAAATTATTATTATTATTAAAATGACAATTTTAGGACTCAATATTAGACTAAATGACGATGGAGATTTTTTGCAGAGTATGACAGGTGACTGGTCCAATATTATTGAAGCTTTGCCACACAGACACTCCTGCCTTTACCCAATATGCTTTGTGACTAAGTGTTGTTTACAGCAAGAGTCTGGGAGAACAGTAGAGGGAGGAAGGGAGGGGAACATACACACACTTGAGGCCACTGAGTGATTGCACTGAAGCGGCCGAGAGTTAAGTGCCTTGCTCAAGGGCATTCTATTGTTAGCTGTTGATTGAGGGGAGAACATATCCTGTTTTTCCCAACCGGACAACAGTCAAAATTCAGGCTACCGCTGCACATTTCCACCAGGCTTAAAGTCCCAAGGTAAGACGCTGAACTGTGTCTCACCTGTCCCAGGCTGTACTGACTCCCGCTAAGCTCCTGGCTCTCCTCCAGCTCCACGCGCTCCAGGAACTCGGTCAGCATTCGCGTGTCCTGCAGCTCCGAGCTCTGCTGGGTCAGGGCGCTCTGGACACGCTGGTACCTGGGAAACACAGAGAACCGGGCCTCAGTGTAATGTTTTAACTTGTCAGCTACACCTCATCCGCATATACAAACCTGCTTCCTCCAGCAGAGCCACTTTACAGAGACCGCGAGAAGCACCGAGAACGCATTTCATCACACAAGAGTGCTGTTTATGTAAAGGAATTCATACATCATGTGTCTTGTAAATATATACTGTACCTCAGGACATAAAGGCACCCTGCCCCTCCATAGTTTATATTTGAGGTTGTAAGGGGAGCAACGTGGAAAGGTATTTTTTTCCAGAATAAATGAGCCTTAAGTTCCTCATTCGCAGGGTTAAAAAATGATGTCAGCCCGACTGTCTTACAGCTGCTTAGTGAGAGAGGGAGCTTCGACCTGCATCAATGGCCCCTCAGACCGCACAAGTGCCCATCACTACCCCCATCTAACACCCCCACCCTGGAAACACTTAAATGGAGCCCTTTCCGTTTCTTTATTTTCTTTGGTAAGCTCGGTGTCCTTTACACAGTTTGAACCTGTGTTTATAGACATAGGTACGTCCAATAAACCAGGCCGCATTATAAGGTTTTACTGAGACTCCAAGGAAACAGCCCTTCTCTAGAGGCAGCTCAGCCCAACCACAGAGAGAGGCGTCATCCTGAACACATGGAATGGGTGACTCTGACACCCACTGACAACCTGTGGGTGAAGTGCGTGTCAGGACTCGGGGGTAGACCTCGCTAAGTGCTCCATGAATCACAAGTGAATAAACTTGAGCCTTGCTATGAATGAGCACATGGAGATGTTTTTTTGGCAGGTTGGAGGAAAAAAAAGACGACTTCTGAGCTCTATGGATATATACTTTTGTGGTTTATGGGCTGAAATTGTTTTTCTTAAATAAGGATTTTATGAATAAACTCTTCCACGTTTGATTGATATCATGAAGTAATGGCGTGCTTAAATTTGCGAGCGCTTGGAAACACTGACAGCATTCTTACTTTATTTCCTGACCACAGTGAAGACCAAAACCACAGGGGATAGTCTGATTGTTCTGATCCATAACATGAATCCTCATGACGACAGCAGGCAGAGGGCTACCCCCGACTTCCCCCCCCCTCCTCCTCTGAACAACTCACTTTCTCTCTACCTCCTCCATGCGGGCCGGCAGGCCTTGTGTATGGGGGTGACTCTGTCCCCGTAGCCGGTCCACCTCCTGCCTGAGAGCGCTGAGCTCCAGGCTGCGGGCCGCCACCTCTCTCTCAAGCAGACAGCTCTCCCTCTCAGCCATGCTCATGGTCTCGGGGTCTCCGGCCAGGGACGACTCTCTCATAGAGAGCTCCACAGACTCCAGCCAGGCCTCCAGGCTGCCCAAGGCCTGGAGCACTTTCACAACCTGTGTAGGAGGGAGGAAGACAGGGGAAGGGGAGCGTCAGAAAAGGTTGCGGGAGAAGCGAATCATCCATCTAATTTAGGGGTTTTTCCCACTGAGAGCTGATGTAGTGCACTTCGAAAAGAACAGGAGGTGAGGTACTGTACAATGAAGTCAATAATGGGCAAACTGGCAGGCTTAACACTGGCACACTGATGATTTTGGAGGTAGACCATGCCCTGACCTACATCTTTCGCAATAAAAGACATGTACTTTTTCCCACTCAGTCATCAATCTGGGTGGATTTGCAGCCTCTTTCCATCCCATAATCGAATTATATGGCAGGACAATTTATACCCTTTGGATTAGCCTTTGTAAAGTTTTGGGTATATACCTAGCAGGCTCTATCAATTAAGGTGGTAAAGATGTAAGTAAATGAAAGCTTCTAACCATGAATGTGCGTGTGTACAGCCCAGGCTCCAGGCCAGTATAAAGCTTCTCACAATGGGAATACTGATCCAGGATCATCCGTCATAACCATAAATTTCCCCTATAACTTTGGAGGTAAGTAACTTACCTCAGTATGAAATAAGAGGAGCTCCTATTCGAAAGCATTTTATGAATATGGGCTGTGGAGTCTCACCCTGAAACCCAGCTCCTCTGAGGCCTGCAGAAACATGGCGTTCCTCTGGTGCCTCCTCCGCAGCTCTTCCCACAGGACCTCCAACTGGCCAAGGAACTCCTCGATCTTGGCGCTGCCGGGGTGCTGCGCGCGCACCAGCCCACGGCCCTCCTGAGGAAGGGGCATTAAGCTGATGAGAGCGTGTGATGACTAAGAGCTGGGATTTATATTGCGGAATACATCGCCTAAGCTGGAGCTTTAGTTGACCAAAGCTGTCTTGGATGAAATGTCAGCTCATTATTTGATTAATACCCTCTTATCCGGCATGATCAGACTTCTCAAGATGCCCGAATAACAAAAAAAAAAGAAATAGAAATTGTGACTGTCATTGTGAATGTGACAGGAGTGCCTCTGTTTACCCTTTTCACCACCTCTATCCTGGCTCTGTTGGTGAGGATATCTTGCTCCAGAGCATCTTGACACCTCCTGGCTGCCTCCAGCCCCTCGAAGCTGGCCACTGAGCACACCTGCGTGGCCATGGAAACGTTGTCTTTCAGCCAGGACAGAGTCTGTAATGGAGAGGAGAGAGTTAGAGATGCATGATTTGAAGGAAAAGGCTGGAAAGGGAGGAAGGATAGCTGATAGCAGTAAAAGAGAGGTGACATTTAGCTGCCAAACCACAGGAAACACAGCGAACAGGATCTATCTCATCCTGGCCTTTAAACCCAATGCTTCCCCGCCCAGCATTTCCAGCATTAGTAAAGAATTGAGGGTTGTTACTGGAAATTAGAGGGGCAGAGGCTTACCAGTCAGCACACACACACATTTGAGGATAAGACAATTGGATAACTGTTATAGTAGTCTCAATGTTAAACTACTAAAGTAGTTATGGACCAGATTTGAAAACTGTTACATAATGTCTGTGGCTAGTTACATGATAATGGTGTAGTAAGTTTTTGACGTTGAGGTCACAAGATTTAAGGGAAGATCAAGCATTTTAGTGTCAACATAATATGGTTTAACAATATACAGACTACTGTGAAAAGTGATTTTTGTTATGGAGGAAATGCAGGTGTGTGTTGCAGGGGTGGAAGCACCTTGTCGGCAGACACGGTGAACTTCTGGAGCTGGATGTGAAGCTGTGGGTGGCCTCGCGGGGCGACGGCAAGGCTGGGCTCGACTCTCGCTCTCCTGCTGCAAAGCAAACGCCGACATGTGACTCCAATTACGACTTACATAATGAGAGGGACAGAGAGAGAGAGCGAGGGAGAAGCCAGGCTGAAATGTCACCTTTCCCCCTCCGACTGATGTCTGACCATGACATCATGCGCGCGGGCGAGGCCGTCTCCCATGGGTGAGGAGGTGTGGCTCGCTGATTGCTGCTCCTGGCTTTGGCCGCTCGGCGTTCTCCTACCGCTCTGTCGACAGAAAGAGCAGAGAGACTGTGTAGGAAAATCCCAAAAGAACGGTAAAGTGACATGTGAGTAATGTTTTGCTTTCTCTGTCAGTTAGCCATCAACCGAATAAATGTTGACTGGAGCCATAAACATATCAGATGGAGGAGGATTTTCAGCTCTGAGCAGTCGCTAGACAATGTGGCGTTGCTAGCTCGCTGCTGACATGAATGTTACAATGTGGCTGGAGGCCGGACAACATGGACAGCTGCCCAGAGCAGAGTAAAGCCTCCTGTAAATTACACTAACGCAATCGTCCTCACAAAGGTTGGTTATTCTCAGTGAAAAAGCCCAGACATGCACAGCACAGACTAAAGATACAAGCCGCTTTATTAATTTTTCTGTTTGACAGCAGTCAGCTTATAATAATAATAATGGGAGCAAAAGTTAAAAACAATTATTCCGGCTTTATGAATGAACACATTAAGTCCAGCCGGGTCGCCAACATGTGCTATACCACTCTGATGACTAAGAGGAGCCATTGCAGTTGAAAACATAACCCTTATGTTCTTTACTCCCTTATCCCCAACTCTCATTAAATAGCAACAGTGTTTTTTCAGCCTAACATTGATTTCCATGGCCATCCACCCTGCCTCTGTATAGGACTGTGTGGAGGGGTTTTTAGCAAGGTCAATGGCTGAGTTATAGACCTTGTCTGTGTGCAGAAATATATTAGAGACGTCAACAGCCACTAAGCCACTTTTACAACCATCTGAGTACTAAAAAGGTTGGCCAAAGGACTCTGCACCAGGGTTTCCAAAGTGGGAGCTACATGCATCTGGACTCCTCCAGAGAGCAGAGTATGAAATCCTGATCACACTGACCGGCTCTTTTTGCCACCTGCAGTCTATTACTAAAGGCCGTCTCACATTGTACTGCATCAGGATCCACAGAACCAATGAATACCTGAACTGAGTCCAATGCATGACACTGAGAGCGATTCTAACCAAACTGGGTGGTAAACATTTTTTATTTAAATGTATAAATAATGTCATCCTGTGTCAATTGTCCTACATCACATAATGTCTTTCCCAAACGCCAGTAAAAACAGTGCTGGCAGCATTAAGGTCTCTGTGACAAATAGCATGGCAAATATGCATCTGTCAATGTTTTTCACATTGAAAAATCAGAAATGCTGAATTTATACAACAGCCAAAAAGCACAAAGCAGCCATTAATAATGGTGTTTTATGGAGTAGGTTTAATTTAACCATGGCATTTTCTGACTCGGCTCACAGAAGAAGTGAGTCAGAGAGCTGGAGGAAAGCGTCGCCTCCACAGTTCTGCAGGAGATGCAGTAAATTGAAGGGGTCTAAAATCATTTACTAACATGCCAGTCATTTTATAGACCGGTCTGAATTACATAGAGGCACATTATCAGCCTATTTATGTATTTAAACAGCAAAAATAACAACCGGGTGTGATTCATTTGACAGGGCTGATAACCATCGCTGACGTCTACTCCCCAGATATTTGCTTCCGTCCTTCATCCTTCACATTGGCCTCCACTGTAAACAACTCCTGTGGAGCTCTCCACATCCCACTCTGCCTTATGAAAAAGAATTATGTCACCCGCAGCAAAAAATAGCTGTTTTAACGATTCGCTATGCCGTATTCAAAGGTGTTCTGTACTTTTTAAGCCTCATCCGATCCTCTCCTCTTTCACCGTACTTTTCCTTCCCTGGGTGCTTTTGATTCTTGTCTTTCTTTCTACCGTTCCCCTCTTCCGCTGTGCGTCTTTCTGCATTGTGCTATGAAGTGATGTCAGCCAAGAACTATCACTGAGCTCCGTGCCCATCTGGTCCGCAGCCCCGGCATCTGGCTACGATTAGCCAGAGAAACAGACGTTAGCCATGTTTACCTCCAGCAACAAGAGGCCGCACTACTGCTAACACTGGCTCCACTAGAACACAATCACAAACAAGGGCATATAGGCGTACACACACACACACACACAGACTAAATGTGTACAGTTAACCAACTGAATCAAATTGCACCAGAGAGAGAGACTAAAAGAGAAAGAAAGCTCTGTATGTGTGTGTGTGTGTGTGTGTGTGTGTGAGCACATGTGAGTATATGTGTGTGTGCACATACAGTACATTGAAAGCACTGTCTACAGGACGCTGCGAGCACATATGCAAATATCTGTGTGTTATTAGCAGCCCACAGCCCTACGCAGCTGCGTCCGGTATCCTTAATAATACTGTAATCAATTCAGCACTCCCGGGAGTCGGAGTTAAAGCGCTGCGAAACTATGTGACAAATTACTTTTACTGTTTGACTAGTGGTTGTGCCTGGCGCTGAGTTTGGCCTTTAGGCTCCAGGGTTTTGTTTGGAGTGTCCTATTAAAGCTTCCATAAAGAGTAATGAGCGGGGCTCCCAGATAGTTCGCCTAGGTAACCCCCGACAACACAAGCAACTATTGTTGTGAGAGGAATCGGGATGCCCAGGCTGGCCCAAGGTGAGAGGAACACCTGAGCCCGGCCTGCTGGCCTGATGGGCCTCTGTCACATTTGGCCACAGTCCTGCAGGGAACGAAACCAAACCAGAAAAACAGCAAGAGGATGGAAAGAGTGAAGTTTTCTCTCCTCGAGCATCTGGGCATTTTCTCATCGGGCAGAACGAGGCCAGAGGCTCAGCAGGGACTTCACGAGAGCGCGGGGTCAGAGAGAGGAGAGGAGGAGAGGAGCGCTGCATTATGGGATACCTCTGGGCCGGACACAAATAGCCACTGTGCATTCACTTTCAGATTGTAAAGAGGTTTAAATTGCCAAACATAAAGGACTAAATATAAACATAATTACGGGCTTTTAACATACCACACACTTAAGTCAAGTTATTGAATACCTCGTATACCAAAAGACGCAAACAGTATTTCCTTGTAGGTTTCTGGGCAGCGGGGCGTGCTGCGGGGGAACCCACGTGTCCAATAAAGCGTCGGTCGGCCTCTGACACGAAGAATGTCGTGTCTGAGGAATCCACATGCTCCGCGGATTATCCACAACCCATCTATTAATATTGTATTAATCCAATGACTGTGTACTTTTGTTACAGCGGTTGAAAGCCAAGATATTATTCTAACCGTAATGTCAAAGGATATGAAAACTATTAAGATTTTGGGTTTGGAGGGAAAGTCTTGTTTACTCTGGCTCACCGTTCATCCATGTTGTACAATCATGGCTTGACATTTTTCATGGAAACGTATGGAATTCTTGCGCCAGGGTAAATAACACCTCTAAAAAGGAGTTGTACAGTGCAATATTTATACCACTTGCAGACTGAGGCTCTTGTTAGGAGATAGAGAAGACTGGTGACTCCTCTCCAGCACATCAGGCGGCCCCAGAATATTATTATTATTTAGACAATCTGGACACATTGTAAATCAGGCGTTTTCCAAACCAAGGGACAAAGTGCGTCATTCTCTCTAGCCACGGTTGTCGTCTCGCTGGTGGCTCCCCCCGGTCGGGCCGGAGGAGGCTGAGCTCATCTTTAACCACCGCTGATGGGGCTGTTCTCTCCTCGCCGCTCGAGAGCCGCGCTGTGGTCAACCCAGTAATAGAAACGGAATACCGAAGCCGCTTACCGCGCAGCCTTTGAGACGATTCTGCTCTTCTTTCACCTCCTTTCCCATGATCCTCTGTGGCTCCGTTCCCACGTTGCACTGGGGCTCCCGGGCCGGTGTCAGGGGGTCGGCGTCTTCCCTGGTGAACGCGGGGCCGGCGGGAGGCGGTGCGGTCCTGTCGCTCCTGCAGGGGAAGAGCAGGACAGGAGGGTGATGTAGAGCTGTCAGCGGGGCTTTGGCCTCAACAACACGCAGGACTCCAAGTATGGGGCGAAAGTATTCTGAAAGTGTTTGTGTACGTGAAGTTTAAATAGCTATGAAAAGCAGCAGATAAGAGCGAGGAGATGATGTAATATTTGGATCTAAAGATAGCCCACCAACCAAGCTTGAGAAATGTTTGGAAAACAGGAGTTGTCGGAGATGGATGTCAGAACCACGGACTTGAATTATGCCTGACCCCATTTATTATTAGGAACATGGAAAATGTTCATCTTTTTTTTCTTCCCTGAATTGTGAAATAGCAAACATAATAGGCAAACAGTTTTTCAAGTTATACTGCACAATGAAGGAATTCAACTCTAAAGTTTAGAACAATACTATTTCTATTATGAAATATTTCTATTATGCCATATGTGAAAAGCAAGCTATTTTTCAAATTTATGTCAAGAGCTTTTTATATTTCCAATAAAAACTCAACATCTATGACATTATTCAAATGAGCTTGTATGCAACTTTCACTGTGCATGTTTCTGTGTAACCAATAGTAACCATTTAGTAGGGATCACAAAACAATACACTAGCCCACTTTTTTTAGCACAGAATTTAAAGGTGGCTGTTCTTGCTAAACTTAAGTCCAATAATCAGCCGAGTACATATTATCTTACCATGAGAAACTATCCCATGAAGTAAATGTCTGGATCCCTAAAGTAAATCCCTCCAGTAAAAACTAGCTAAAATATTCTTGTAAACATGTTTCATCTTAAATTCAGCAGATGTTTTTAGGTCATGGCAAGAACTGAAGAGTAAGCACACAGCACACCACGATGCCTTCTTGACTCGGTAACTGGAGAGATCGTTCTCATAGATCCAGTTGGTGCAGTGATCAAACACGTGGTGACAGTTTAAAGTGGCGCAGAAAACTGGACGTTTTAAACAGAAAAGAGAGTGGTGAACGATGCTGTGAATGAGCGGCGCTGGGCCTCCAGACATCCAGACAGCCGAGTGCTTCGCTCTGCTTATAATTTTTCACTGATTCAAGCCCAGATTAAACACGGCTAATCAAGAGAGGGGAAAAAATCTTTATACAAAACTAATTGTCATTTGGAAAGGGCCTACTTGCTCCTGCCAGTGCAGTTCTTTTACGTAGGGTACCAGTGCAGTAATGACAGAAGGACCGACTCCAGCTCAGTGGAAACCTGTGGCGCTCCAATTACTGGGTGAAATGGGTCGTGTATTCGCCGGGCCACCAGAGTTGTCTGCGGTGTCCTTGGCCTGCCGTCTCACCTGAAAACCTTCTGCAGGAGCGCCCAGCAGTCCTTCACCTCACTCTGCTTCTGTGTGACTCCAGCAGCCAGCGCAGGATGGAGATTAGACAGCTGGGAGACTGTCACATCCAGCATCTACCACAGACAGGCTTGCAGGTTAGGCAGAGTAGACTTCAACAACACACTGTCAGGGTTTGGGTTTTACACTGAAAAGACGTTTCCTACCATGATTTGACTGGCAATGTCGCGGATTTCCCTGTCTCCATAGCTGTCCAGGTCTTTGGACGCAGATATGCTTTTCCTCTAAAAGAGAGAAAATGCATAATTGAGTGGATTCTCAAAGTGATTCTCAGGCCTGGAGTAAAAATAAACAGCATTAATTAAGCTGGCAGGTGGTTTTACCATGTTGTTGATGGCAAACAGTGTATTATCGGCCTGCTGGTAGAAGGAGGACACTTCCAGAGCTAGCTGGAGGTTTTCATGATAGTTCTTCAGATGGGACTGGACCTTCAGCCACCTACACACACAGCAGATCATGGTACAAATGAGTTCAGTCTTCAATTCGTCTTCAGAGGCAAGATGTTTCTTTCAACATACCAATTCATCTTAAGGGACATAGTGTACATTTTATTGATGTGTTTCCTTCTGCTGGAGATGTTTTTGCCATCTGTCTTCCCTTGTTTCTCCAGTTTCAGGGCCAAGTGGTTGATCTCCTCATGGAGGTTTCTGTATAGCTGCTCATCCTGCAAGGAAACAGTGGACACCATCCAACTATGACTTCAGCTGTCTTTACCATGCACCCTGGGAGAAAAATTATGTTCACTGATAGATAGATGACTATTGGAAAACCTCTGTGATAAGCTCCAACAGCATAATGTATACCATACAAGTTTGGAAATGTGGATATCATTTACCAAAAGAAGGTTTGCGTGGCATGTGTGCTGTTTTCAGCCAATGTTCTGTACAAAAATAGCGTAAACCCAAACAAAATAATCTCTGTTAATGATTAATCCGTTCCTGTGCTTGTTCCGTTGCAACGCTCACCTGTTTCAGATCTAAAATTCTCCTGGTCAGCTGCATTTTGTCAACGTTTTCCCCCAGGACGTTTACCAGGGACTGCTCCTCTTCCTGCTGGCACACATAAAAGTCAGTGTTTACAGCCCACATTTGTTAGCAACCCAAGCATTGTTTCTTTTCAGAGGCACCAGTGTTGTACGAATTTATCCCCGCTACCACTGGAGATGCGAAGCAGAAATAGCTTCCAGCACGACGGGGTGAAACTTTGAACTTGACACCGACGCGCGGAGGAAAGGATGAGTGGAACTAAACGGGGAATACCATCTCCCCTACGGACGGATAAACTCTTAAAGACTTCTTAGCAACATCCTCCACTGCATTCCCTGCAGGTCCATAATCAATCATCAGCTTCCTTGTGCCAGACATGGAATTTCATGACAGAGGAGGGATAACGCTAACTAGCCGTAAGAACATCAATCCTAGCTCCTGGATGATATACAGGAGCAGGGGACATGAGCAGAGACATAAACACAGATCTTAAACCCTCTGACTGATTGTGTTTTGATTGCTAGTGGCAGATGTTTTACACCAGTGACTATATGAGAGGATGAGCAAGAGTTGCCCTCAGGATGCAGAGATCATTTTCCGGAACTAGTGAGTTGATTTTTCAGTGACAGTTGACAAGTGTTGATTGGAGACTTGTCTGTCCACTCATGGAGCTGATATGCCTCTGGGGCGGCTGTTCAAAACTATCAAACGTGTTCAATTAACTCTGATAGGTGTGGACTTGTATAAACACTGGCATTGCATAAGCAGGGGAAGAGGAAAGGAAGAAAGGTGGGCAGATAATAAAGAGGGATGTGATCAGGGTTGGAAATTAACAGAGGCTCGGGGGGGAAATGCCTGTGAAATTAAAAACGAGGAGGCAAAAAAAAATGCCTCGATAATTAAGAGTATCATTTTTTGTATTTCACCCTGTTCACGTAAAAATATGAGCAGTTTTTGATTAGAAAACAACTGAGTTTGCAGCCTGAGGCAGTAGAAAATGTTGGTACCACGCAGCCAGCAGTAGAAGAAATTGCCAACCTACAAATAGCTACCAAAAAAATGTACGGTAAATGTAAATATATTATTCCATAGTTCATAAAATTGCCTCTGAAAAGGACCAAAATACCCCCAAAAATCTGATTGAGGGGGCAAAAAAACAGGCAAAAAAACAAGTTAATTTGTTAAGAGAAGAAAGTCTTTTTCTTGTAGTTTTACCTTCTCTTTAATCCATGCCTCCAGCTTGTCCACTTTCTTGTTGAACTCCTGCAGGTTCTTGGCCCCGCCCAGCGCCCTCGTCTGATTGGCTGCCGTCTGTTTCAGGGTCTGCCATTGGTCCCTGAGCTGGCTGAGCTGCTTCTTCACAAGATCGGACGTGGGGTTCAGCTTGCAGATCAACTGCTCGCCCATCTTTTTAAACCGAGAGGAGGAACAACAAGACATTGCTCGTTAGAGGGCAGCGCAGGCAAAGCAGCAACACCGACACAGAACAGCAGCTAAGTACATCAGACACCTCCGGTTGGGTCAGAGTCACTGTTTGTGTGCCAGCTGCCTGGACACATGTTGGAATATCGCCATTCATTTCTTGGACGAAACCCTTGAAAATCTCCTAGTTGTACCTCTGCCCTCCCCGGGGCGTCCGAGTGTCAGGGGAGGTTAATTATCAGCAATGTACCATTTCCAAACAATCCCTCCTGAGGGAGAAAGTATAAACTGGCCTGACAGTGCCGTCTGGAACGCTGAGAGCCATGAGAAAGGGTCTGCTGTCCTTTCCGGGCCACTGGAAATGGTTACAGGACTATGTGTTATGGGATCTGACAGACTTTTTTCTTCCCTTTTAGAACCAAAGAAGGTGATTAATGGTTGCACACAGATCTCCATTACCTGTTGAAAAGTTCAAATAAATATTTCACTCTGGACTCGGGTTGCTCTAATGCGGCTGCTCTGATAACTTTGGAAGTATAGTTGAGAGATCAGTTGAGACTTCAGTCAGATTCCAGCCTTGCGTTTAATCATGTCACTACCTGGTTGAGTTGGATTAGGGTGTTCTCGAAGTCTTTCAGGTCTCTCTGGAGAGTCTGTGAGGCTTCCTCCCAGTCCTGCAGGGGGCAGCGCTGAATATTACAGCCGTCCTTCAGGTCCTGAAGCTTCCCTTTGATCCACGCCTCCGCCTGCATCACAACAACAACAACACACATCTGAATATTAAAGATATGCGACCATGCGCACAGCCATGTCAAGGTGTGGGAGCAACACACAACAACACCGCACATGATTTATGTCAGTTTCTTAACATAAATCATTGAGCCTCTAATTCTTTGTGCCAGGAATGTGTAACATGGAGAAAAATGCACTTATATTCATATTTTCAAATATATCTCACAGTTATTTGACGGAGGTTGTACTAGAATACAAAGGACACTTTATGAGAAGTACATGACCCTTACATAACAACCCATGACTTCAACTGGTTTCTCCTCCATTAAGACTTTGTATACTTTATGTTTAAAATAACAAGTACAACTATGAAATAGATCTGTAGAAAAAAGCTTAATTGGATAAAATAACTTACATACATGTGCAGACCATTATGGATCCATTCCAGTATACATGAAAATATGGTAAAACATGGTCCTATTTTCTGCAGTGTTTTCAATGGAATTTCATACCCAGAGTTTTCACATTAAAGGCTCAGCCTTATTGGTTGTACAGTAAAGAGTGTATGACAGAAGTTAAACTTAAAGCACTACACTCAGCAAGGTGGCAATCAAAGTGGCAGAGACAGTGTTATTCCTGCTGATCAGGAGACCAAACACGGCTACGTTTTCTTCCCTGACTCTGGAGTTATACAGCGCTTCAGAAACATCATCAAGAACCAGCCCTTTGTTCTCCGATGTCATGTTATGCAGAGCAGAAGTTTCTCTTGGCAAGTGCATGGGGTCCATTGCATAAGCCCTTGTCTTTCTGAGCTGCCTTTTCTGGCAACATGCGTATGGAGTGAGAACTCCAAACCAGGTGGCCAAGCTCAAGAAACTGCTGGAAAGTACATGTTTGTTTGCTGCAAAGCACAGCGTGTGGATGTCAGTGACCCACCCGAGTCACAATGATCAAATGGATTATCAACCCATTCTAACTCTGATTTAAAATGACTTTTGCAGTTAATAAATGCAGTCGTTTTTTTTTATTTTTTATAGTATTACTTGTGTGGATTTGACAACCTGCAGAATGTCACATAACAGTCAAGCACACATATAACTCATCGTAACATTACATCAAACCATTACTTCCCAAGAAATCGGACTGACACTGAATGATGGACTCCACTGCAGCCCGTCTTTTGCATCAACAAAACATCCAAACCGCACATCACATGGCGACTAAACAAGTCGTCTTGCATGAGATTAAAATGTGATGTCACTTCTCCTCAGAGAGGCGAGTCATTAACTTTACAAGGCCCATGGGGCAGCGGAGGTATTTCTGGGTTGAACAGAAGGAAAAGAGCTTGACTAAACAGGCCGGCCCCTATCTCCTCACACTGGCTCCCATGGCATATAATGACCTCATACAGGAAGTCTATGATGCCTTTGTTTCTTCCTGTTCGCTCCACAACAATGGTCTGTTTATAAAAATGTACAGTCAGGCCTTAGTATGGGGAGCCAAAGCATGCAGTCTAGATTGTATCACTGCTTCTGATTTCATGTGAAAATCTGTGATCATAAAGGAAAATATCATAACAGTTGAACAGTTGTTTTGCTGACAGCTTTTCATTTTCAAAAGTCTCACTTTTAGCATTTGAACCAAAATTCAAGGACAAGTATCTTAACAAAACAAAATGTTTACCAACAACCTACATTTTCCAAACTCTGCTGCATTACATCTTGGCACCGAACCGTCTCTGGGAGTGAAAGTGTCTCTAGTTTCTCGCTCCTCTCTGTCATGGAAATGAGATGGTGAAAGCCGAGATGTTTTGCCGAGTGGCCGAGCAGACAGACGGGCTGTCGAGGAGGCTGCGCTCCTCCATGTGCTGACCTGCTTTGCTCTCCTTACTCGAAACATCGGGGGGGTTTTAAAAAGTCTTTCTCTGGAAAGCTCACTTCCACCCTCCACCGCCATGTAATACTGTAATAACACATTTTCATCAGCGATATCAGTCGACCAAATCCCTGTAAATCAGAGCGGGTCTCCCAGGTGCCGGGGCTCTGCCGATTTAAAGTACACTCAAAATAATAAAAAAAAAAAGGCCATTCCCTGTAAAAACAACAGCACTCCTTAAAGAGCAAAGGGCTGCTGAGCTTGTTAACATTAATGACGTGCTGTAGAGGCATTTTCAGCGCACGCATGCATCATGTGTTTTCTTCATCTGACACATCCCAAATTAATGTCTTATTATTGCAAGTAAATGGCCTATCACTTTGGACGCTGCACTCACACACAGCTCTAATGACAAAGCCAACTGTTGGACCGAAACGTCCCTGAGCCGGACCTCGCTGAAATATGTCCTTGTATGCCGGGGCGGACGCAGCGATGAGATAACACAGCCAGTTGTGCTGCTTGGCTGCGCCTCTCCGGGCCATAGGCGTGAAGAGATGGAGCCAAACAATGATCTCATCCCCAAATAATTGCTTCACTTGTGGCGGTTTCCCCTCCCTCTCTTTTCCCCTCGACCTAGTGCGGCTCATGCAGTCCCTGGGACAAAAATAAGAACCAGTACATATTTTGTTTCTCCTCCGAGGGTCATGGGAGAGGCAGCGTCCGCTCTGACTTCATCTCAGCAGCTCTGCTTGTTTGTCGGCTCTCTCTTTTACACTAAACCCAATCCAATTTCTTTTCTTATTTGGCTTTTGTGCACCAGTGGGGATTATGGCAGAGGTTCTGATGCATTTATAATAAAGTCAGTTGGATTTTTGAATTGATTTCAACCTCACATTCTTCTCCATCTGCTAAATAGACATATTCTGGAATAAGTGGAGTGGGAAGTTCTCCCTCCTCAAGTATTTAATTAGTCTACAGCCGGGATGAGGAAACACAGAGAAGAGCAGCAGCAGCATTATCATGAGCAGGCATTCAAAGCCTCAAGCCCATGCAGTTGTGAGCATGTGATAATCTCATTAATGACTGAACTGAGTAAGCGGGACTGCCTGCAGTTAGGGCCGTGTGTTGTGGTTTACCGTACCTGCAGGATTTCCTTGTTGAAGAGCGAGGTGCGCTGGGTGAAGCCGTCACCGTGGGACGGGACAGCGGCCGACCCGTCGCCCTGCGTGTGTGGCTGGCTCTCTCTCCTCTGGAGCTCTCGAGGCCCGGGCACTGAAATCTGCGTGAACCCACAACATCAACTAGTCAGCGTTGCAAACAGGACGGCATGACGTTTTTTTTGTTTTATTGGGGCACCTTGTAAGCCAGGTGCCATTAGTTCCTCTTTGAATGACGCTTGCCTCTGATTAAAGCCATAAGAGACAAAACCAAGTAAGGCTCTCCAGCCGTAATCACCTCACAGGGAGGGGAAGTTTAAGTGTCCATTTAAACTGTTGATTACACCTTTTTTTAACAGTCTGGAGATTTTGCCAACATGTGTCAGACGGGCCCCCAGGTCCCTCCTAACAAAAAAACGACTGTCAGCACTACATGAGGTGAAGTGAACAGGACTGGCACCGCTTCCTTAGCGGACGAGCATTCCTGCAGTCAGGAAACATCTGGGCGAATGGAGGAAGCGGGAACGGACAGATCCTCAGACGTGTGGCGGCCTCGTACGTAAACACATCATCTGGAGAGGACTTTGGGGGAGATCGGGTTCATTCCTTCATACCTGAGCAGGTAAAGGCGCCGCCGAGTTCTCGTGTGTAACACAATTCACCATTGTTTTGTGTTACGCGCATGGAAAATATGTGAGAATAGGAAGAAAAAAAAAAACAGCATATTTTTGTGGTTACAGAATGAGAAATGATGTCGAGAAATGCAGTTTTTTTGTCCTTTGTGCAGAAGGAAGGGAGCCTTGCTGTGTCAGTGTGTTGTTACCAGCCTCCCTACGGACCTCACAGGCCTTTTCTTTTGTTAACATCTTCCCTGACCTCATGTTTTCCAGTGCGCCCTGCCTCTGTGTAGGGTCTGATGACTTCAGCGAGGAACAGGCACCATCCAACAGCCCACTGACTTTAAACAAAATGTCCTACAATACGCATAATCTGTTTTTTTTTCTTTAGATCCTCGCCTCTTACCTAAACCACAGGCAGGCGAGGGTAAAAGACAGGCTGCTTTTAAACCTCTCAGAGACACGTTGCTCCCATGACTCTATAAACAATTACACTTGTTTTCCCCTCTAAGTAACCCTGCTCCAAACTCCATAATATAATAAAGCCTTTTAAGTTTGGCGAACACACCACATGACTTCACTTCCTAAATTCCAAGAGATTCATCAAATCCACAGCTGGTTATGAAGACCCCACTCCCTCACAACTAAACAACTGTTGTGCTGCAGCCTGAGTAAAGCTGAGTGAAAGAGGAGTTTTTGTCTATTCAGTGCATCATCATCATCATCATCATCATCATCATTTTAGATAGAATATAGCACATAGAAGTTAAGTCTACTCACAAACATTTTTCTATGTAATATGATCATTCAAATAAAACAGAATATTTTCAAAATATGAGTCATTATGTAAATTCAGCAGTAAAGCATTTTTTTTTACCTGTTGAATGGATTTCTCCCCGTTCATTTCCAGTCTGGTTTGTCCTTGAATGGGCTGATAATCATCATTGCTGTCTTTTCGGAGTAAAACCTAAAATATTAAGGAACAGAGCTTGGATTGAGTTCACAAAACAAAACGAAACAGACCATCAATGACCTTTCCATTTAAGTTATAAGTGTGTCTGAGCCGTTTGATGTGTGAATTGTCCTGACTCGTGACTGCTTTTCTGCATCGAGCTGTAAATGAATTTAACAAGCTAGTAGAGCCAAGTTACGCAATGTAATTAAAAAGCGAAACTAAGCGTGTAAATTAACATTTTTTACGAGGAGTATTCGGTATGTGCTTGCAGGAGTCTGACACACTTTGTCTATCTGGACAATTCCAAATAAATGTAACAGTTGGACTTGAAATCAAATCTCTGGGTGCCTTTTCGATTACAGCCACGAGACTGAACACATTCTGTTACGATAATTTAGTCAAACGAAAAGTCAGCCAGAAAGATATTCGGATTGTACATATGTGAACCCGCGAAAATTTCGATGAATCAAATTAAGTTTATTATTATTTAGAATCAAACCGATTAGAAACAACACCTCGTTTCCCCACGGTTCATTTTCAGGTGACGCACACATCGGTAAGTCGTTAGATGTGTCCTTATACGTTTCTGGTTATGTGAAATATGATTGGATTGAGCTGGACAAGCTACAAAACAAGTCCAATATTTGAGCGTAATGATGGACATATGGCGCACTCAAGTTTGCAATGTACGTTGGGAAATAATACAAAAACGTCTATGCTGGAAAAAGCAGTCTACCCCAAATGCATGCTGAGTTTGAGGCTTGACAGTGGTACAGTACATTTATTTTTGTCTAAAAGAGTTTAATAATAAAAAAAAAAGTTCAATCATGTTAAACTTTATGTAAAGAAACACCCTTTAGCATAATTTACTCTATAAAAACGCTTATGTAAATTGCCTTAATTATGCCTTTTTTAGGGAGAACTGGAACTTCTATTTCCACATCTGAACAAGTGCATTTTTATCCATACTGTGATATTAAGATACTTATATTGGGCCTAGGAGTGTTACTTTTTAATGTTATCAAATTTGACAATGCCATTGAATGAACTGTCATGTAGCCTACCTTGAAGTGAGAACTGGGCTTTTTCTCACAGCTCACACCCACAATCCTGGGCAGCTGTGGATTGGAGGAAGTGTTGGCGGTGATGTTGTTGTTGTTGTTGTTGTTCTCAGATGTGGAGCCCCTGATGGCCAGTCCCGCCGCCGCCGCCGCCGCCTTGCTCCCAGAGATGGTGATCTTCTTGATGGACCTGGAGACGGCGGAGGAGGGGGAGACGGTGTTCTGGTTCAGGTGGTCCTCGGCCGCCATGTCCTGCTCCTGCCGCCGCCGCTGGACGGGGGCCACCTGCCGCTTGACGATGGGCGACACCAGACACGGGCCGCGCGCGCAGACCTGGGAGCGGCTGAGGTAGAGCGAGACGCTGTCGTTCAGGTTGTGCTGCAGCGTGCAGTTATCCAGACTCTGGCTCTGCAGATAGCCCTGCGTAAAGTCCTGGCATTTGGGCACCGCGGGGACCGACAGCCTCGTCCCGATGGTGAAGGGCTGGACCTTCCTCACGATGCTTTCCGACATGGCCAGTGTTGCGATAAGAAACAAAAAAAAAAAAGTCCAAAATAAGCAGTGATAAAAGTCTGTCACATCGCTTTGTACTCTCTCTCTCTCCCTCCCTTTCCTCCTCACTCACAGGTTCTCTTTGTCCAGTCTGTTCGCAAAGTAGAGGCTGTAAGGAACGTGGAGGGGCAGAGCTCAGTTCTCCACCTTCTTGTGCATGTTGAGAATGCACAGCACGCAGCCCAGGACGGCTTCCTTGGACTCCTGGGAGCGGACGCGGTCCCAGACGTGGCGCAGCGCCGTGCCAAGGTGGGCAGCGCCTGTCGAGAGGCTTCTCCTGAGGAACTGTGCCACCGAGCCTGCCAGCCTGCTACTGAGGAGCCTGATAACCAGGGACCGCAGCAAGATGAAAACTGCTGGCATGCTGCCTGACTGAGCTGTGCGAGGAGGGAAAAAAAAAAAAAGAAAGAGAGAGAGCGGGACTAAAAAAGGAGGGGAGAAAGGAGAGGGTTGGTTAAAGAGAGGGAATGAAGTCACCACCTCTCTCTCTCTCTCTCTCTCTCTCTCTCTCTCTCTCTCTCTCTGTCAGTCAGAGCGTTTGCAGGGCCAACGGAGCAGAGAGAGAAGGGGGGGGGGGGGGGGGGGGCGTTGGGGGGCTGTAAAGCCTGGCTGTCAAAACTTCCTCTCTGAACCCGAACAGAAAATCTGCCCGAGATAAGAGGCGAGGAGTAATGGAGTCAGATAGCGAGACCTGTGTCAGACCTCTTCAATCACAGCTTCTCCCTCTATGAGGTAATATCCTCAACTTAAACACACACACACACACACACACACACACTGCCTCTACCTTACCTCTGCCTTGCAATGCACAGGAGAAGTAGCCCAGAAAATGCAAGCTACAAGACAAAAAGTAATGTCTCTGAACGGCAGGTTTAAAAGAAAATCCAAGTCTGAGGAGAGAATTAGCTTCAGGTGTGGAAGAGGCACGTGTGAGCACGGTCTGTCCCGGAGTGAGAGTGCGGTCCTGCTGCTCCGAGCCTCCTGTTTGCCCCCCCAGCAGTTGTCACGCAGGCTGCGGCCGAATGGAACAGTGCCGCCCTGTCGCTCAGCTCCTTAAACTGAGGAACTGCTGGCAGGACAAGTGTTGAAGGGGGGAGGGGGTGTGGGGATGGGGGGGGGGGGGGATAATAGCCAAGCAGATGATGACCACCACTCCTTGATGGTGTCCACCCCAAAATCGTGGCGGGGGGCGGGGCGGGGGGGGGGGGGGTCCATTCAGAGCAGCACATGTCAGGATGACTGATTGGAATGGCAGGGGTGCAGTGTGTGTGTGTGTGTGTCGGGGGGTGCAGGGAGTGTTTGAGGAGGGGAGACAGCAGAGAAAATATTTGCAGGGAGGAAGACGGGAGAAACTGCTGCCTCCGGTGAAAAGCTTTCCCCAAAAAAGGAACTCTCGCTCCCGGCTGCTCTGCCCTCTGACTCGACCCTTCTCTCCACCTGGTGCTGCGGCTCTCACTGGCTGCTCAGCTGCTCCCTGCAATGGATTACAGCCCCGAAATCTATTCAGTACAGTCAAATGGAGGGTTTTACATGCCTCATCTCACTACATAGTGCACATAAACATCACAAAACGTCGACCCTGTAGGCCCATGCTGTAAAAAGTCACATAACATTTAAAAACAGAACAAGTACAAACATAAACGAAATGCAGATGGAGTGTAAACTATCATTCCCAGTGTTTTGTTGCTGTATTGTTGGAGTGGGGCTGAAACAGTGAGCAGTTGGAAGTCAGTCACTCACCATGTGACGGGGGCAGCCCCGGAGTCGACATGGTTAATGATGCTTTTTAAAGAGCTCTGGTTTCGTGATGAAGTCATCTAAGGAAGAGTTTTAATGTGTTGCAGCTTGAAATTAGAGATAGATTGTGCACAGGCAGGGTGGTGTTCAGGGAGGGGTGGACGGGTGGAGCTGGAGGGGTTTGGCTAACTTTAAAACGCCTCATTTTGCTGGCCGAGCGGCTGTAAAAGTGTGGGACTTTTGTATGTAGTGTGTGTATTTTGCAACAATGAAACTGAAACGTTGTGCAGTAGGAATTCTGTGACTGCAAGACAACATTTAATACGCAGCTGTAAATGTACATGTGTCGGATTATAGTCATCTCATTACACTAGAAAAACAAAACATTTCATATACTTTTGAAAAAGTAGGTGATTATTTGTTGGCTCGTGGATCATTATTTGTTGGAAAAGAAATGGGAAAAAACATTATTTTGAAAATCATATTCTATAGAAGTAAAGCAATCCAAAAGTAACTGAGATTAATGGATTTTTTTTACCTGAGAATGAAAAATCCTTGGTTTACATTACTGCTTATATTTTGAAGCAGGTAATCACTAATCCATAACAGATTTACACTATCAAACTTTCCCAAACCTGAATGTATGACATTCACAATATGACAAATGTTAATCAACATTTTCATTTAAAACATTTAATTAAGGCACACAGGAAAACATCAAAGATATGCGAAATGTATCACATATCTGCATCTTTTGAACCCTATTCAGCAGAGACTCAGGAAAGTGCCAGTTTTGTGACTGTATTTGTTTTGTTGGTTGATCAAGAATTAGATCATTATTACCGTATTTTACAGTGTATTAGTTATTATTTCAGTATTTCCATATGATGTGTAAAAATGTTTGAGTAATTTGTAATTACTTTCAGCTAAAAGAAGGGTTAAATATTCAACAGTAACGGAGAGGCCTTTCAGCAGCTTATCTCTGCTGTGTCGTTCTCACATTCCACAGTCATTAGGACACAAAACACAAACATGACACAATCTAGGAAGAACACAAAACACAAAGTGACTCCAAGTTGTTCACCACTTAAGAATCACCACAATTTTGAGATTCTGAGTTTAGTAAAGGCCTCAAAATCGTAGACATTCATAATTGTAACTAAAGACTTTTAGTTACTTACAGTTCTTAACTTACAATTCACTACAATCACTGGATAAACAGACAACATAAATTAAATTCACACATTTTACATTCATCTGCAAATATATTTGTCAACTAGTTTAAGCCACTAGAACACATTTCAAGTAAAGTTGATCCTGTTTAAAAAGTTAATTCATTCAAATTCATTTTGAGGGAGGAATCCATCATCCAATCACATTGTGTTATGTTATCAAGTATGTTCCTGAGATTTACTAAAATTTTAATTGTACTTTTTTTTATGAATAAGTTCCCAGGTGAAACTCTTAGCCCAAGAATTTTAGCAAAATGTCAGAAAACTCTTTGAATGAGAGGCTTTATACATGTCGCCCCTCTTTTCCACATATATAAACATTTATAAAAGGCCAAGCGTTGCCTCCTCGCCGAGCCACTGTCGGATCAGATTTGAACCAGGTGTCCCACCTCTGCCATGCAAGTCGGATTAGGCTACTGTAACACCTTCCTTATGCTGTTTACCCTGGACGTCCTGCCTCCCCACAGCTCTCAATCACATCCCATGCGTAACATTTAACCGGGCTGCCCACATCCCCTACGAATGATCACTTCAATCTCAGCCTTGATCTAAAAGCCCTTTATGTGTGCCATCCTCCTTTATTTGCATCTTTGAGGATGTCTGGTGAAGACAAGCTGTTTCTGGCCTGATGGGTGATATCATCGCCTCCCAAGATGCTAATAAAAACCTGATGCTTTCTCACCACAGGCCCGGTTGGCGAGAGGCCTTGTTAGATATCCTCCGCTTTATTAGAGTCAGTAAATACAACATGGAAGTCTTGCGCGGAGGATGATGTCATCAAGATTTGCCCGCATGAAAGCAGAGTGATGGCTGCGGTGGAGGAGAGAATATGCATGGGAGCTAGAGGGGGTCTGTACTTTTCCACTCGGTGTGTGTCATCGCAGAGGCATGATCGGCCTCTCGGTCGAGTTCCAACACAGATAAGATTAAGATTTTGCTGTGGATCGTCATCAAAAACGAAGAGATAATTAAGTTTTGAAATTGGGTTGAAACGAATGCAATAGAAAATAGAGAAAATATTGAGTTATACAGCCTTGTTTGTTTGGGTTTCTACAGTTATATGTATATGTACAGTAAGTTTATGTGTAATGTCATGCTACATATTTTGCTTGGTTGGCCTGAGCTCCATAGTGACTAGAAGACACTCAGAGAGCTCAAACCTCCACCAATGCTGAACAATTCTCCAACTTTCTGTTACACCCAAAGACATCATTCTTATCTCTTAAATTTGAAATTAAATTGATTTCTTGATCCTGCAAACATACAAGTCTCTGTAGTTTTAGTTTTAGCTAAAAAATGATAATCATCTAATGGCAGAAATCCCAGACCGGGATCACCACCAAAATTGAATCAACTGTTCCTTGGCCCGAGTCTTATCTGTTCACCCAAATTCATGGAAATCCGCTGTGAAGTTTTCATAAGCAGGAGCGACGGGGCATTAGCAGGATATCTCAGGACATTACCTCCTTGGCGGAGGTAAAAAGGCAACACGTCCAGCTACTTGTTACTTCGCTTTAATGGCGAGGAACTGACGGAGCGCTTTAAGTGGCATCTGCCAGCCGCAAGTGCTAACACAACATGGACTAAAGGGAGGATTGTTTGCCTTGTCAAGCCTGTGAATGTCAGTGAAACTTTGCGAAAACACTAGCGAGAGTCAACTGAGAGGCAGGTGGGGCATGATGCCAATGAAATCGTGAAGTCATAAATTTGTACTGAGGCCTATCTGTTGATCTGAGTAGCTTTGAATTCCTTTGTTCTTAGCTCAAGTGTGTGCGTGCACATCTTGACAGTGACCTAGCCTCCCTCACACGGGCAGCCTGCTGTGTTTTTCTGCTTCAGCCACTGACAAAACGGTCCCAGAGGACGCTGCATGAGCAGGGAAATGATTTGTGTTTTTGAGTAGAACAACAACATGACAAAGGCAGCTTATGGACGACCCTAGTGGTTGAAATGCTGAAATTATAAACACATTACCAAAGCCGCACTCAGATGTTTCTCTTCGGCCCGATGACAGAGTATGGTGGAAAACATAACTTTAATAACACACTTTAAATCTCCTTGAAAACATTGATGCCACAGTTTTGGAACTTGTCAGCTTTAACCCTCATATCAATGATTTAATACTCTGAGGATTGTGACACACAGGTTTGAGGCTCACCTTAGGCTATTCGCCCTAATGAGACTGCATGCTTGTCCGGTGACGTTCTCACACACCTGTAGCACCGCAGCCGGGGAGTCCTGTTTCACACATTTCCTCAGAGCATCTCTGCCCTTATCGCAAACATAAAGAGCTCGAGGAAGTGTGGATGACCTCACATACAATAAAATGTCAGCTCAGTCAGTCAGTCAGCACTCATTGTTTAGAGAGACAAGAGTGCCAAGTTCGTCACATGGCAGGAGGAGGCAAGCAAAGATCAGCCATTACGCAAATATACACTTCTTTAATTCTCTTTGCTTCATAGCGGCTGCATTGTTCCAAGAACCGATCATTGGCTCCTGTTAAATATATTCCCTATTCTCAAATATAGTGTATTTGTAAGGTTATGGGTCACATTTATAGGAGACTGGCATGCAGAGTGGCTTGTAAATGTCCAAAAAGTTACTCTATTGATCCTGCATCAATAATGCTGTGATCTCTGCCACCTGGCATTCTCTAGCAGCCTTCCTCCAGGCAAACTCAACCTGTAATGTTTGTCCCACTAGATCCACTCTGCAACCTTGGCAGCAGGCTGGCAGAGCAACTAGGAAGACTGTCCCAGGTTTACAATCTTGTGTCAGTAAGTATTTGAAAATACAAAGGCAAGAGTCAGACTCGGTCTCACTGAGAGGAACTTTGTTTTGATTCAGCACAGACCGCCTAAATGGATTACCTTCACTTTAACAACTGGCCAGAAACATTAGAAAAACACATTTAGAGTTGGGAAACAAAAGGATTTTGGAGTGGTTGTGAACATTAAAGACCAAGAGAGGCTTTGGCTTGCAGTGGCACTTTGAAAAAATAACTTTGTTCTTCCATGAGACCTACAGCATTTTCAAGCAAAATAATTGCTAATACAAAGTCAGCTTTCAACTTTGTGTTTCTCACTCTGGGCGGGAGGTTCAGGGTTCATAGGATCATTTGTTCTCATTTCTCACATCATTTGTGCCTTGACAATCCTAAATGATTCCATGACAAGCTCAAGGCACACTGAGAACTGGCATTAACAGACCAGAGACTCTACTTTTGTTACCGTTTGAATATGTATATTTATGTGCGCTAATTGCTTTTCCTTGGGTTTCCTAGAGAAGTTTTGGAATTCAAAGAATACATTTCTGAAAGATAGACAATGAAACCTTTGAACTTTAACGTGATTTGTTGCCCAAAGCCCTGTTGCTGAAGTAACCCATAAATACGTAGAGTTATAGATAAAACTGATATCTCAGGTATGGCTTAAATGCTATTAAAACCAAGTCTAACCATGATCCTAGTTCTGCTGTCTTGACAATCTGTGACAGAAATGGGGTGAAATAAAAGAATGATCTGTCTCTTATATGCTTAAAAATAGCTGTGATTTCAGTGAGCACCTTAGAAAGCTGGAACCCTGGCCTTGAGCTGTAGAACAATGCTCTGCAGTGAAGGAAGCACAGGCCCACTGTACATAAAGGCCTTTATTGTATGGTAAGTTTTCACTGAGTCCAATCGGAAGCCGGCCTCAGGTGGCAATCAGGCTGTGTGCCTGGATGAGGTCACTCCGTCATGTGACATCATAGGTTCACATGGCAACCGTGTTCCAGCAGCAGGAAGCAATTTTCCCATATCAAAGGTTGAATAACAGAAAAAAGCTGTACCTTATTTTTGTCCTCTCCAAAAGTATCAATCACCTTGAGAGGTGGGTTTAACACTTGACCTCTGATGTCATTCCAGCGGCAGGTTGGGTGCCTTCAGCTCTTTATATGGAAGCTCTGTTGACCTGGTGGTGTGATTTATTAATCACATAGAGGAACTTTAATCATGTGTTGCAGCCTGCCTGCACCATATTACTTGCCTGTGTGCTTGACATCTGTGTTGCCAAGTGTTGCCAAGTGGAGGAGCTTGTTAAACATTTGCAATGCAAAAACATCAAATCAAAAAAGAGGTGAATTCACACATTTACATTTAAACATTTACACATCCTCACATCTGATTGATCTGCTCCATAATCATGATATACTTCATAACTTCACAAGGAAAAGTGCAGGAGAAAAAGAAGAGAAAACGTCTTTCATCTGAGTGGAATGGCCTCAGGCAAATGGAAAAATATAACCGAGCCAAAAATACATCTTGAGTCATTTTTGAACACCACTATTGCATTACAAATTGGTTTAAAGTTTTGGTTGAGGTAATTCTTCACAGTCATTTTCTAATTGGAGGTAAATAAGAAAATACCAATAAATACACAGACAACCTGCAAAACTTTCACAGATGTTCTTTTACCTCCTTCACAACCGTGGGGGTCATCACTCATATTTCAGCATTATGTTGCACCTCAAACAGTCTGGGTTGAATACAGGAAAGCAGAATGTGATTTTCTCTGCTTTGACATCCAAGGTGGCCTGACGTGCTTTACATAACAAGTTGGACCTACCTGAAAGTCCTGCATTATTGTTTGCTTCACTCATGTCACCTCATGCTCGTGGAATGGATGAGCTCATAGCTGACACCAGTCTGAGCTATGCATCGCTTGTTGATGCTAAAATTCAGCTGGCACTGCAATAAACACATTAACACAATAACCCATGGTCTACTTTTACAAATGTTCCACATAGAATGAGAGCCAAAACATTTTTGTTTCCAAAGTGGGATGAAAATGTTGCAATATGTGAAAAGGAAAAGTTTAAAGTTCATTTGTATACTTTATTGGAATACTTTATTATCCCTGTGGGGAAATTTGATCTCTGCATTTGACCCATCCTATACACCAGTGGTTCTCAAAGTGGGGTCCAGGGACCCCCAGGGGTCCTTGAGGGGGTTCCAGGGGGTCCCCAGCAAAAAGGGGAATAATTTATTTTCACTATAATTCCATCCAGAAGTAACACAATGACAGAATGTATGACTATTTTGGTCATGGGTTTCATACACTTTCTGTAATAAAACATCTAAAAGCAAAAATCTTATCAGATGGGGGACCCTGGGACAAAATCTTATCAAATGGGGGTCCGTGGTCTAATTTTGTGTCCCTTTAGGGGTCCTTGATGTGAAAAAGTTTGAGAGCCACTGCTATACACACACTAGGAGCAGTGGGCAGCCGCAGTACAGCGCCCAGGGACCAACTCCAGTTCTTTTGCCAGTGCCTTGGTCAGGGGCACTGACAGGAGTATTAACCCTAACATACATGTCTTTGACTTTAACAGTTAAAAGCAGACGTGATTTGATTTTGGAAAGTTCAGTGGATATTTGTGAACATGAACATCTGTGATGACATCAAAAGACAAAATCTGGAACGCCTCAGCTGACAAAGGAGACCTTTGTGGCTTCATAAAATGTTATTTTGGACATTTTACTTCCAAATGACCTTTACCTCACTGCAGTGCTAACAGTGTCCACAAAGTCCCATTCACCACCGATGGAGCAGCCCAGAATTTGTCTCTTGATGATTCTTGGCTCTCTCTCTTATTTCTGGCTTTGGGATATGTACACATATCCAGACTACACAATCAAAGATCATAGGAATAGCATGTGAATTATATTTTAAGCCGAACGGACGCTTTAAGGAGACAGCATGTGACTATATAACAATGTCATGTGCTTGCTGACTGAAGATGCACAGCCCAGACAAAAGATCCATTCAAAAGAACATAGAGCATCAAAGTCCTCCTGGTTATTTGATTAGAGCATTGCTGTGGGGATGGTAGCAGCAGGTGCGAGTGTCTTCAGATAGGGCGTGGGATAACAATTGAGGCTGAAACAGGTGGAGATTTTCAACTGTGCAGTCGACTTAACAACTGTCCCAAATGTTTGGAGGGAGAAGGGGTGAGGTGGGGCTCCCTTGGGGCAAAAATAGAAAGTGAGCCACATAATTAAAGTGGTTCCGATGAAAATACTTTTCTTCTCGCTGCCAGTTGTCCCTCCTGTTGCAGTCGATCTGAAAGACCCTCTGAAATGCTAATTATTATATACAACTGTACAGTCTAAGTATACTATGAATAATTGTTGTGGGAAAAGGGACTATGATACTAAAGATGAGATGATGAAAGTTTTTGGGTACTTTCACATCTGCCTTGTTTTGTGCAGTGGAGCGTTTTCCAAGTCTCATTTGGGGAGGTGAGAGAGCCTCAAACAAACTCACCAAACAACTGCTTCCTGCTCTGTCTAATGGAAGTATTCTCAAGCTGCAGCAGTTTGTTTGAAGGAAGAATGAAACGGGAGCAAAGACAAGAAAAAGCCATAGAATCACAGTTTTAATGAAACTCGACAAAAACTTGAACTTTACTTTCCCCTACTTCGCCAAACTGAAATTTATGTAATCTTCACTAAACAAATCATACACCACATTGCATGCATAATAAATCACTGACAGTGAACTTAATCAGAATTGTAATGTAATATCTTATTAATTTTCTCTCGCCCCTCCTCCACAGTGAGGTCAGAGGTCAGTCTCAGCTGCAGAACAGCACCCATAGGTGGCAGGGATTCAGCACCTTGCCCAATAACACTTCAGCAGGGCAGATGCTTGCCGTCACAGGGGTTTAAACCCCGGCTCCTTCACTACACCTAACTGCTGCCTAAGCATTTTTTTACGTCTTCATAGCCAAAGTGGAAATGATAATATTCTGTTAAATCGCTCACCTGTTTAAGATTTGTAGTTTTGTCCAATAATTGGCTTCCCTGCACGACCACATGACTTTGCTTATAAAGTATGGCTTGTTGCTTAATTGCTAATGGGAAACATAACCGAACCAATAAAAAACTGCTACAAAGTACTAATTTTACTTCTAATTCAGACCAATTCAAATGAACCATAAGTGAGAAAATGACCTAAGGCACATACCAATCCTCTTCCTTGAGAAACTCACAGAGAGGAGCTCTGTTCATTTAATAACCCCAAATTAAAGGAAAATGTATGATTCAATCATCTGGCCACAGAGTTAGATCATGTTCTATGACATCATGCTGGACTGCCTAATGCTGTTGACCTAATCCAGCGAGCGGAAGTCGAATCAGTGCATTAAACATCCGGGGAATATCTCTGTGCAGTGTAGTCATGCACTGACCTTAGCTTGGGTGATGTTTTTGTAGTAGGACTTGACATTATGACTGTAAAGACATAAGAAAACCAGAGGATTATTGTTGAGGCGATGGCCACAGTTACACCATGACTGGGCCTAAGCAATGGAAACATAATAGTGGAAACCAAGATTATACATGCAGCCCATATAAGAAGCTAAAGACTTGGTTCATTATAGTGTCTAAAACGTGGTATATACGTTTTCAGACAAATTCCATTCACCAATAGACATGGGGAAACTTTGTCTGTAGCCCTGAACCTGTCTTGCATGAATATAATTGAGGAAAATAGAGAAGCAGGAGGAAATAATGCAAGTCAGAAAAAAAAACATATTTGAGGGACTATTACAGTAGTTGTTTTTTGTGTGTCAGTGTCAACAAATGCTCTTTTCCCTTTCCCTTCGTTTATTTGTTTATTTTGGCCTGTGCTGGTTTTACTGTTCATCGTGGCAACGCACTGAGGATTTTTTTATGTGCCATGGGTAAGAGAAAGGTTAACCAAACGAGCCATTCCTAAGTAGAGGCTGTATTTTCTCTGCCACAAAGCATTGCAAAGCTCTTCCATCATTGGGCCTGCCCAAGAATCCAGAACAACAGTTGGTTTTAGCAGTTGTTGTTGACTTGCAGAGCTATGCTGCAGTTGGGCAACTCCTGTTCTCTATGTCAGGCCATAACAACAGACAGACACCACATGTGTTGCTATAAAGTTGTAAAAACACACCACTAAGCAAATGTGTCAAAGAGTGTCTCAGCAGGGTGGATGGGTGACGCAATATGTGCAAATGCTGACAGGTGGGATGGAATGAAACTTTCTACCCTGATTGGCAGGACGGACTGGGTGTAGCTGGAGTTACAGAGACTTTCACTGGGCTGGGCTGGGCTTTCTCCTCCTGTTTCACCAGAAATTCACTTTTCTGCAGCTTTCAGTTACATTTAAAACCTCTGTAAATGGTGAGACAAAAAGAAATGTCTAAATATTGGCCTTTTTTTATAAGATATTTGACACTTGGAATGACTAAATCGTGGAAGTCATAGGCATAAGTATCCTTGATCTGTCTTGAATAAACAAGCAGGCTCTCACTGATTTAATCAGAGGACTGTCATGTCTCAACAAATACTATCTTTTCATAGATGAATAAACAGAATATTCCAAATATTATCATGGAGACTGAGCCCAAGCAGAACATTAAAACAAACAGTCAATGGGGAAAGGAGTATGCATGGCTAATATTAGTGTGTGTCCCATGTATCTCATTTGTGGTTCTCATAAACTGGATTAATGCTTAACAAACAGGATATGATGTTTTCATGTAGTAGCTCAAAAACAAAATACTTGATTACCCCAAATAACATCCTGTTCCACAGACATGTGGTCATGTAAACACACTTATCAGAGGGTTATCAGAGGAATTGTCAGGAGGTCCTGGGTCCAATTCCGGAGTAGAGCAGTATTAAAATGTAATCTTATAATATCATTACCTACAGCACAGGGAAGCCCTGCTACATAGACAGCTTCAAGGATCTAAAGTTTAGTGGGTCAACATTCATCTAAAATGATTTATTGTTCATCTCTACTTTCTGTTTAACAAAGAGTTTGAGATAGATAAATACACAAAAAAAAAAAAAAAAAGAAAAAAAAGAAAAAGTGTTTTTCTTTGAACTGACTCTTATCTTACATTTATAGGGACAAGCCCAAGAGCCCAAAAATCAGTATTTCAGTATGTACTGTAACTTGAAGAAAGTGCCTTCACTGCAGTACAGTATCCATGTCTTACAGCTTCATTTCCAGAGTGGATCCGTCTGTGGTCTGTAATCGCCCATCAGAGCTCCAAGGGGCAGCCATGGGCAGCTGTCGTTCGGGCCGTCCCAGGCACAATCTCACCATTGTGCATGACCTGCAGCTGGCATGGGGGTGGAATGCCTACACACAATGAATCAATCAAAGCCCCTCCGAAGTGGAGCAGACCTGGGCAGTAATACAGGCAGATCCAGGGGCAGCTGTAATATGGCTCTACAGTGTCATAATCCTTTTACAAGGCTCTGCTTTCACCTCAGCCCCATTCGGGACCAAGTTGATCAGTCAAGCCCACCCCTTTGTAATTCAACACTTTTCAAAATCAGGTAGCGATCGAGTTGCATGATATGTCATATAATGTAGTCTAGACATGAGAAGCAGGCTGTTTAATGGGTTCCAGTGAAATTCACAGTATCGCATAGGCCTAACATACTGTGGCACAATTATAAATGCAAACGCGAGTTCCACCAGAGTTGCTGACCTTTGTCATTGGCCACATCACCTGGAGTTCAGCTAAGATTAGGCCAACCATGCCCATATGAACCTCAGATCAGGGTTCTTTTATTCTCCAAACCTTTGTTAACCAAGCAAGTTGCCCAAGAGCACATTCTTATTTATTTACAGCATTGGCCTGGAGGTAGTGGTTGCAAGAGGAGGGAGGTTTCAATGTATCAAACACAAATTCATACCTGGGAGCTTGCCAATACAATCACAGTCTTGTAGTATTGATCCCGGGTCTGCTCCTCTTGAACAGTTAACAGTTAAACTGAGAGTAACAACCTTGCCTAGTGGTTAAAGAGAGTGGCCTGGGTTCAAGCCTCCTGTCAGTCAACATTCACCCTGCTCAAGTTAGCAAGACAGTGACTCCCTACCAGCTCCTGAGAGGCTGTTCTGTAACTGACCTCTGACCTCCCTGTGGTGGAGTTGCCACCGCTGTCACATTTGAAAAAGTGGGTGTGGCAGCAAGGGGGGGTATCCATGAAGTAGGCCTATCCTGGTGTGTTGCTGATCTGAGACCAGTTTGATCATCTGGTCATGTTTCCTTAGCAATAATGCTTGGCTATGTATGTCAAAGCACTTTCTATTCTAACACTTGATGATATGGACCCAGCCCAGAAGTTGTCAAACATTTAGATCTGACAGACTTTTGTCCTCATGAGCAATCCAAAACGTGTATGACAGCGCCATCTGCTGCTGCAATTATGTTAGAGAGAGAGCGAGAGAGGAGAGAGAGAGAGAGAGAGAGAGAGAGAGAGAGAGAGAGACTCACATGGCTACAACCGTAAACAACTGGGAATGACGTTCCTGCTGCTGGTTCTGTTGACTTCTCCATGAATCTGATATTAAGTTATACTACAGAATCACTAGGTCAAACATGCCAATGGATTCCCCCTCTCATATAACAATGTCCAAATAGAAACAAATGTACAAACTTTTACTGCAATGGACATTGCTGTAGGTTATAGTTTCACTATTCAAAACTATTGTTTCGATAAAGTCTATACAGCAAATTCTCACAAAAATAGTGGGGATTTGGGGGATTTTGCCAGCGGGGGGCGCTAGCTGTCCGCTCCCTTCCCTACGTCACGAGGGTCGGGCCACGGCTGGGAGTGGATAGCAGCATCGCCTGTCTAACTACCCAAACCTTAGTTAACAACCACCGACTCGAGCTAAAGGTAAAGTTTGTTACTCTGCCTATATTTTTGACAGTTAACGTCAGCCCACCAATTTGTAACTATGACAAGGTTGAGAATAGGTAATGTTAAATGTGGCTGCTCGTTTTTATCCAGTTGACGTTAGCTAGTTAGTTAACGTTAGCGCCTTAAGATTAGCTTAGCTAGCAATGCAGCTTCTCATGATGGAGAGTTAGCTAGCTAACGAAACATTAGATAGCTACATAACACTACCGTTTTTGTAAAGCAATTGTTGTTCAAGTTTATGTTGCCAAAGCCATGGCTCTGAGCCTGGCTCGTCGCTGTCCCTCACAGGCGTATCCCTGGCTAGTAATAGCTAGCATTGGCTAGCTAATGTGTGATGCGTTAACTAGACTGGAGTAGCCGTGCTACGGCTCAATGTCACTGTGTCTAGATTAGCTTTATCGGTGTAGTGATCTGGGCATCAGTGGCCTATGCAATAGCCATAAGCTATGCATCAATGCTGTTATCATTTCTGTAACCCAACCCCCGTGTGTCTGTTGCATGCATTTTGTACAAAGGCACTGTGTTCTCCAAGTTGTCAATGCCATGGACAGTCATCTGATATCAGCAATATCCTGTTTAATGGTCAAAGAGGGTGTAGAAGCTGATCCCCAGCCCAGCTCTCACAAAGATGCCTCTGTACTTCGAGAAATCAACAAGGGGAGGAGAATTGTGAAAATTGTTCTTGCAATATGCCTGGAAAACAAGTGGACATCGGTGTTTGGATTACTGCAGAGATAAGACAATGTTGCCTTTACGTGGCGACTAAAGATGCATTTTGAGTGGAGTCTTGAGTTCACCATGGCAGCTTTTACATGCTCCAAACCCATGACAGTGGTAAACAAAGCAAAACATTGAGTCTCATGAAGGAAAGACTGGTATTTTCCCATTGCCTAGCTTTGGCTGTGGTGCTCCACAGAGATGTGTGTGCTTGAAATAGAAATGTCTATGTTAAATGGTCTTCTGAGAGTTTATTTTTAAGAGCAAACCGAAGGTCGGAGGTCAGTGAGACAGTGAGTCACTGACACAGAATAAGGGAGGGCAGCTTGAGGTTTAGCAAGAACCAGCATCAGCTTCAACTTTTTTTTTTTAGAATTTGTGGGCTTGTTTGCAAAACAGGTGGCTAATGTTTCCCAATAATGGTGGATGTTAACCTGTTTTACTCAGACTATTCACTATTAAAGCTTTAAATTTAGCTATTTAGAGTTGGCGACTGTCTCTAGAGGAATTGTTTACATGCTAGCTGCCATGCAACTAAGGATTACAAGCCCTTTTGTAGATACCTTTCTTGGCTGATGTAGTTCCTATTTTTTTATCATACATTTTTCTCTTTGCATGAGTGTCCACTATCTTGTGGTTGCAGGACACTGCTATAGCGAGATAGCTGAATGCTAGCTCCATCTTGCCCTCTGTCACATAGAATAGAAGTTGCAGCCATACACACATTCTCCTAGTTGTAGCTTCCCTTACATCTAAGTAGCCTAATATGAGTTAACAGTTGTTCAAAAAGATATTACCTCAGCAGCTTGTTTGTGGTGAAATTTGAATCATTGTTTTTATGATAGGGTGTTGCCTAAACGTTTCTCACTTTGTGTTTGCAGTGGTTGCATGCATATATGTGCTTCTATATTTAAAGCTTTTGTAATGCAAGGGGAGGAGACAGGGATAAGAGTGAATAGGAAGAAAGAGAGTGGTAGGTGTAGGCCTAATCACCTCTTAAAATACTCTCCCTACTTAGATAATACGGGGGTTTGTGGACCTGTCAGCAGCGGCAGAGCTGAGCAGATCTTGGCGCAAGAGGACAAATAGTTCCCCTCTGTGTTCCAGACAACTGCCCCTCACTTTTCTCCCATGCAGATTTACCCTCTGCTACTCCACTTGTTTTCCTCCCTCTGGTCCCAGGTCTTGATGGTGACTGTTGACTCGATGGGGTCCAGGCAGGCGACAGAGTGATGGTCTAAGGACTTGCAGTCACGGAGGTGCTTGCGCGTGGAATGTTGCGCTGGACAGTGCACCTAGAAGGAGGGCCGCGGAGAGTCAACCATGCTGCTGTGGCGGTGGGGCACAAGGTGTACTCCTTTGGAGGCTACTGCTCCGGCGAGGACTACGAGACACTCCGTCAGATTGATGTGCATGTCTTCAACACAGGTAAGTCGTGAATGCTGTATCCGGGGTTCCCACTGGTCATGGAATTTCTGGAAAATCATGGAATTTAGAGAGGTGTATTCCAGAAAGGGAGAGTCAGGGAAATTGAGAAATTCTCTGGGGGAAGGAATTTTAAAAACTTCTTTTACACATTCATTGCATTAGATGGTGGTTTTCAGCAGTTTTTCTTCAGCAAGCCCAACTGTTGTGTTAACCAGACTGTCCCTTTACAGCTTTTCCTAACTTAAAAACAGCATTGACAAACCAGAAAGGAACAATTTTTAGGTCATGGAAATGTACCGACATCAGGGCCACAGCAGGCACCCTGTGTATTGCATTCAACAGCAGTGTATGTTCTTATAAAACCTGTTTTTTGTTTTAACTGGCACATACATTATTCTCTACGTGTGTCTGTTCTTTTGGAAATTATTAATCATCTTTAGGTGAAAAGGCGTTCTCTTTGAATGTCCTTTTCAGGTTTTGTCTGTCATGACGTAGGAAAAATGTTTGTTATTCAAATGCTGAAGTAAGGATAGGAGACCGCGACCCAGCTGAAGTATTCTCAATGTCTGTTAAACCTCCACCACCACAACAACAACCCATCTTAAAGGTTTCCATTGCCAGCTGTTAAAATCTCGCTCCCTCTCTCTTATTTCTCAGTTTTTTTTTCTTTATTCATCTCAAACACACACAGGTGTTTTCTTTAAGTAGGTATCACACTGCTCTTGAGTATATAAGATTGCTCCGTTTTCTTCCTCATGACCTGTTTCCTTTTTTTCCTCTGTGTGGTCAGCCACCTGTATTTAGGGTTTTACAACTTCCTTAAGTAACTTTAGCCTCCCTGCTTACTGCCCTGCCATGAAAAAAACAGTGGAACCGTACCTAGATGACGATGCCTTCGGTTGATTGAAATGGAAATGGGACCATCCAGAGCTATTGTCTCAATGTTTATCTTGTCACTCGCTCTGTGCCCCCTGTCTTTGATGTTCATTTTATAGCAGAGTCTGATGTCTTTTAAGGTGCCTTTGATTTCTTTACTTGCCTATTTTCTCAGACTCTCCTTCCCCTGCTTTTCTCAGCCTCTGAAATTCATCTCTCCCAATTAATTTTTCCCTATGAAGTTTCTTTATTAAATGTTTGACCCCAGGCTGTACATGATGGTTTTTCAGGTTCCAAGTAATCTATTTGATGATGATGTTTACAGGAAGTGGTTTTGATTAATGCCGACTTTGCATTTTGTTTTTCTCCTACTCAAATAACCAGTCTGGATTTCATTCAAATGTACCACACTAGTTTACATCTGATAATAGGTTCAAATGATTGCATGTATGTCAAATAGCCATAAGAGCTTAATGAGTGTCACTGCTGCCCTTTGATACGAGTTACCAGCTTGAATCTCTTGCCTCCTTAATCTCCCAGAAAAGTAATTGTTCCACAAAGCTTTTATTACTGCTTTGAGGTTTTTAGGAAAGGCTCACTGGTTTCAAGAATATAACATGAAACAAGTTAAACTATCTTAAATATAGTTTAAAAATACAAAAAATAAGGTTTCCATGTCTGAATACGTGATGTAAACACTTTTTTAAGATGAGGACTTACTGATGGAATATATACAATGTTTTTTTTTTTTTTTTAAATCAATTAGCATGTGCTGGTCTAGTTATTGTTTGATTTTATTTACATAAAGGATTTGTCCAGTTTTTCTCAAGTAAAAATATTATGTGAATATCTTTTCTCATCATTTCCAATGGCAAAATGATGCTGGTTTTAAAAGGTTTTCATTTGTGAAACATATAACGCTTATATTATGTTTACTCTGTTTATTATGTTGTGTTCTGTATATACTGACTTAGGAGACATTGCAAAAGTTAATAAATCAATTTACCTTTCAACCTCCTGAATAAGATCAATATTTTTCTGGTATTGCTTTCATTGCCACATAGAGAAAAAATCTCAGAAGATATTTTATTATGGATGGTTAGTCCAGGTAGTCCGCAAAGATGTATTGATTTCATATACCTTTTTCAAATGTTTTGAAACTCAGTGTCTCTGCGCTGGATGAAGTTGCCCCCAGTGAGGACTGGAGGACGGGAACACGCCCGCGAGGTGCCGTACATGCGCTATGGCCACACAGCCGTGCTGCTGGAAGATATCATCTACATCTGGGGCGGGCGTAACGACACAGAGGGAGCCTGCAATGTGCTTTATGCCTTCGATGTCAGTAAGTAGACGTGCTTTTATCCCATACTGCTAAGTGATAGTTTCGGGCTGTATTCCATTTATAAGTGAAGTTGCACCTGTTTGACATTCAGGCTGCTCTAGCAAGAAGGAGGTAGCTGTTTCCAGTGTTGGCAGCTGCAACCCCTGCCTGTATGCATGATACTTTTCCATTGCACATAAGTTTAGGCCCCTTTGCAAGAATGCCATGAGTTAATGTAAACTATTCGCGGTCCATAGACACCCACAGATGGTTCACACCCAAGATTTCGGGGACGGTTCCAGGGGCGAGGGACGGCCACTCGGCCTGTGTCCTGGGAAAGGCCATGTATATCTTTGGAGGATATGAGCAGCTGGTGAGTCTCCACAGCTTTTCACTTCGAGACTTGCTCTCTGAGCTTTGAAACATGATTGAACTCCTCTGTTCTGCTGTTCTTCCTTAGGCTGACTGCTTCTCCAACGACATCCACAAGCTGGATACCACCACCATGGTCTGGTCTTTAATTAATGCCAGAGTGAGTTACAGCCACCACTTGTTAATTCTTCACAAAACCATGTGTTTGTTTTTAGTTTCTCTGTGAATATCTATCCATTGTCTGTCTTGTGTTGAAGCTTCAAGTCCAAATATAAATGAACACAAAGCTCTGAAAAAACCCCCACAAAGATAGAATGGAGGGGCAAGGTGTTCAGTTACATATCAAAGCACTGTGTTGGAAATCATCAAGCCATTGGCAATCACTGGGGTTGGCAGTACTGCTGCAGAAGTGCCCAGTGGTCAGATTGTCTGGATACAAAGGCACTGCACTGTCCAGTAATGCAGCTCCCTGGTAGACAGCCAAGTACAAAAAGCCTCACAGAGGATTATACACCCGACCCTTTTGGGAAATGTCATTTGTTTATGTGTCCAGCAAGCTTGCTCCCATGATGAACTCTCCTAAAAGTATACTTTAGACTTACCTGACATGACCGGAAATTATAGCTCTCTCAGTATTGATTTTGGCAGAACTACAGAGGGTATCCTCATTCCATCAGTACCTAGTTCTAGTTCATAACTGATAACATTTTGTCATCAAGCAGATTACAGAGGGTTGGCTGTTGTAAGGATTTAGCTCTCCATGTGACTAGCTTATACCCCGTTATGTTTTTTTGTTTTGTTTTGCATGTTCTTAGACTCACATTCCTTCTGCAAAACCAGGTCTACCTGCTGTGCTCTTTACTCAAAACCTGTTAGTCAGTTTCTGAATAGCAGTGGAGATTATGTGAGAGTCGGTGCAGAGTTGAGTTTGTTTTGAGTACAACTTTACTGTTGTTAATGTACTTTTCCAAATTTTCTCTAAGCCTAGCAGTCCTTTGGGGTTTTATTTGTCCTATATCTAGTTTAGTAACGTTAAACATTTCACTTTCATCAGGTTGGTCATTATTGATGCATTTTGCTGTCTCTTGGCTTTTGGATAATGAAGTGTTAACATTATTTGCATCATTTTGGCTGCATGACTGCTGTACAAAATGTTCTATTTCTATCCCTGTATCATTTATAACTCCAGTTAAAGAGCCTGCTTTCCTAAGTAAAATCCCAGGAGAACAATGGCAACACATTCTGGAACTGGAGGCATGTGAAAAAGGCTTTGTCATGGCTATAGGCCAGCTAAATGCAAAAGGGCTAGAGGCTTGCCTTTGTGAGGCACGCTTTCATTCACTCAAAATGGATCTCATTTCACTGTTGTATATTTGCTCTTTATTCATGCTTCCCTAGTACCCAAGGCCAGTACATGTTGGCAACATTATTCTTCAGAAATTTGAAAAATCCTCACCAAATTCTATCCAGTATCTTGTTACTGTGTATTATTTTTGAATAATTGGTGGTAACCCAAACGCAAATAGTTTGGATAGTTTGTTGTTGTTCCGATGCTTTCAATGCTGTCCCAGGTATTCAGCTTTGATGTGTGCTCTTGTGTTGGATAACTGGCTCCACTAGGTGGCACTGTTTATCTGAAGTTGCTGAGTATGAAGCCTTGTGATTGCCAGTGCATAAACATTTTGGTGATCGGAGAACCTAAGAAGTTTGAAAACATGGTTATTAAATGCAGCAGTGGTTTTATGGGGTGAAGTTCAGGCTATGGAACAAGGCAGTCAATGTACAAACTAAATACACTGTCATTGCTATGGTTTACGTCCTGTCTCTCAGCTGAAATTCTGTGTTGAAGTGTAGAGCTGCAACGATTAATCGATTAGTTGTCAACTATTAAATTAATCGCCCACTATTTTGATAATCGATTAATCGGTTTGAGTAATTTTTTAAGAAAAATAAGTCAAAATTCTCTGATTCCAGCTTCTTAAATGTGAATATTTTCTGGTTTCTTTACTCCTCTATGACAGTAAACTGAATATCTTTGGGTTGTGGACAAAACAAGACATTTGAGGACGTCATCTTGGGCTTTGGGAAACACTGATCGACATTTACAGTTAGTTGCAGCCCTGTTGAAGTGTGTCAGTCAAAGCATCCTGTGCTGATCTTCTCTTTATAGGGCACGCCGGCACGTTGGAGAGATTTCCACTCAGCCACCATCATCGGGACAAAGATGTTTGTATTTGGGGGGCGAGCAGACCGCTTTGGTCCCTTCCACTCCAACAACGAGATCTACTGCAACAAGATCAAAGTGTTTGATACAGAGACCAACTGCTGGCTGAGCACCCCATCAGCACAGCCACTGCCAGAGGGACGCAGGAGTCATTCGGCCTGTGAGATATATACACACACACACACACACAACATTTCCTGTAGAATGTTTTGTAGCTGTGGGGAGTGGGAGTTATTTTGGGTCACTTCTGGGCCTATGGAGGAGGAGTGTGTGATGGGTGTGGGTGTGTGCGGGGGGGTGTGGAGGGGGTCAGCTGATGAACACAGGCACACACATACACTAGTACACACAAGTGATTGTGAGCATATATTAATCTCATACATTTAATACATTTTTGAATTCTGAATAAGCTGCTTAGTGGTCTGGCACTTGTCGTTAAACTGGCGTACAGTTATCTTATTTCGAGTAGACTGCAATAATCTATTTATAAGAAGGAAAACTTTGTGGACTATAATTTTCCAGCTTTCTTACTTTAATGATGCAATTGTATACAAACAACTGCTTTAATTCCCAGTATGACCTTTTCCCATTTCATTCTCAAACATGGTTTGTTTGTGTACATTCTGAAAGCCAGTGGTATTCACAGATTGCCAGCAAGTGGCTGCCAGTTCCTGTTATTTTTTGGGTAGTGGGAGTATAAATGGTGTCATTCATTCTACAATGTGGGCTTTTTTGCCCACATTTTCTGATTAAAACAAGCCAATTCAGTTGGTTTAGTTGATTCCATTTACTATGCTGAAAATGTCATTGATCTTCATGATAGACCATAGAAATGATTTCATGTTTTTGTTTTCCCTTCTGTTTCAAGTTGCCTACAATGGAGAGCTGTACATATTTGGAGGCTACAACGCCCGTCTGGACCGGCACTTCAACGATCTCTGGAAATTCAATCCAGGTGATTTACCATTTACTCAGTCCAGTCAGGTTTGGCAGAGTGGTTATGTAGCAGTAAAGCAGCATGGCATTGCTGTTAATTGTGTCTTTCCTGGTTGTGTTTCCTTGGTCCATGTATCATAATTTTGTTTTTGGCCCAGCTGTCGTCATGACTGTGTTTACCTCTGTGGAGGAAATGTAGCACTGGCAGCACTGGCAGCGCTGGCTCGTCCTGACCCAATTTCCTCTTCATTCTTCTGGAGAGAGTCATGCAGACAATCCTCTCCTCTCCTCCCTCTTTGCATCACTGTCAGTCTCGTGATAGTGGTTGGCTGCTCCCTATTAGTTATGCAGAGTATGAAATGCAGATGCCCCGTCTCATTTGCCAGAAGGGCACAGATAAAAAACTGACAGTGTTACTATCTCTAGAGTCTCTCTTTGCTAGGGCTGGAACTAATGATTATTTTTGATTTTATATTTGCCTAGCTCTCGGTTGAAGTCCACTGCATTAGCTGTCAGCAATTAACTAGGACCGTGCCCTATTTTCTCCCACCTCCCGCCTGTTTCCATGATGTTTGTTGCCATGCTACTATAGAACACTCAAAGTGCTGCATGTTGCACCACCTATCATGCACAATGGTGTTCAAACACATGTGAGGCACATTATGTCGCAGCATAACACTTAAGCTTAGCTCGACTGATCTCTGCCTTGTCCAGTTTCTAGCTTATCAAAGGGTTTTTATGGATGAAGTACTAGGTAAGACCTTTTCTATCCAGTTGAAGAGGTTTGTACTGGTTGAACCTGACATTTACCGTCAACCATTCAAACCTGCATTTTGCTGTCCACTAGATGGCAGCACTAACCCTGTTGCACTCTTAATAGCCCAACAAAGACTGAATGGCTTGTTGCTATAGAGATGTAATGATGCCGTTGGCTCTGAGAGTGTGGAGCTACACGGTTCATCCTTATATGGAACGACTGAAAGAGCTTCAGCATCGTCATTCATATTGCACTCCAACAGAGAAGAGGAGAGGGTGTTTTTTCTATTTCTGAAGTACAAAGTTTTGTGTAAGAAGAAAAAAAAAAGCATCTCTTCTATTTTCTTGCCTGCAACACTCCCTCTTTTCATTCCCCTATCCCTGGGTCTTGTGTTTGTGGCTAAATATAGAGGGAAGCCGAATGAACTGCAAGCACAATGGAGAGCACAAGCAGGTTTATGTAACGTTAACTGGCTGAGGATTTGTGTAGCTGCGGCAATGTAGCCCACCTTGATCAAAAGTTGCACTGTGGGGGAGCGGCTATCAAATTAATCTGATTAAATAGACTCTAACTAAAGTAAGATACTATGAAACATCTGGTTACATGCACATAGTTTTGATTTTTAACCACGGAAAAAAGAGAATTGTCGATTTAGTGCCTACAACATTGGCAGTTCAACATATACACTTGCTGTGGTCTAGTTTTGTCCTCTTTTTTTCTGAATATTTTTTGGTGACTAAACAGATTTGAGTTTGTCTATATGTGTGAATGCTCATTATTATCTCTACATCGTTTGTCTTGGGTGTACACACTACAGAAGCCTTCTCCTGGAAGAAGGTAGAACCGAAGGGGAAAGGTCCGTGTCCACGGAGAAGACAGTGCTGCTGCATGGTTGGAGATCGCATCATCCTCTTTGGAGGAACCAGGTGAGGCAGAGTAGTGTGCGAACAAAATATCACCACTTGAAATGGCATTTTTCTCTATACCTCAAGTAAAAATGATATAAAAAATTATATCATCAATCTGTATCTACATGATGTTTGTCCTGTTTCTGGAGCAAAAGGTGCATTTTTGCTTTTATTGGGTCAGTTTGAAGGCAGCGTTGGACACAGAGTAGGGGAGACACAGGAGGGAAGTATCTGGTGGGATTCGATCCCAGCCAACCGGGGGTCTATTTATGGGCAGTATGACTTTTTTTTTTTTTTTTTTTATTGTCAATGAGAATTACAACCTTTGGTATAGGTGTAGGAGCCTGATCCTTGAAAACAGAACATTGTCTTTTAGGATATTTTATAAAATATAACCATTTAATATGCATCCCAAAATGATGGCTCTAGGATGGAATCTCTATTGCTTCTCCCCAAGAAAAAAGAAAAACTATTTGCACAGTACCTAGATTAAGAGGTAGAGTGAGGAAATGTTGCCACCCTTTTTTTTGCAGACCCTTAAAAGTCTTATCTTTTGATTGTGGTCATAATAGCGGTGTCTGTATGAAGCACAGGCTCAGAAGACGAACAACATCCTGTGTAGTTTAGCAGTATATGGAGAAAAGACTGACCCTTCCTTTCAACATGCCGATGGGAGACTCCGGCTCCTGTAGACGGCAGTCTGTGATGATCCCCTTGTTGGCTGTAAGACAGTAGTGCTGCGGGGGGTTAGTAGCTAGTAAGGTGCCATTGGCCTGGTGACAGTCTCCTGATAGACCAGTAGCCGGTAGAGTAATGAGGTAGCCAACAGCGTTAGCATGGTCCAGAGTGGTCCGAGACCTGGGCTACTGTTATCAGCGAGGCTGTGTTATCAGCCGAACCCCACTGGGATAACCTGATAGTGGGGATCGGGAGGCTGTGGATAAGAGTCCTCTTAGCCCCAGTACGTCTACTAGCCCGAAGACCTGGAGGCCCCCGGCCCTTGCTGGATTAGTCTTCTACCGCTCCACTGCCCACTACAGCACAGGGAGCAACATACTGTAATACACAAGAACTCTTCAGCTCAGCTGGAGTTGTTCTGCATTGGTACCCTAATGATTTCTCCTGAAGTAGCATCAGTCATGCCTAATCCATTATGCAGCATTGTTTTTTTAAAATGTACCTTTTTTACTGTGAGGGTGCATATAATGAATATTAATCAATAGAAAAATAACACTAATGTAATAGAAAATGAATAGTAATTTTTATGGATATTTCAAATTGAAATCCGCTCTTACACTCCTCTGTAGATGGATGAAAAATGCCACTTTTAACATTCAAATCTTAAGAGATAACATAACATAAATTCTGCTGCTCTTAAGTAGCTGTCAAGAGTCAATTATTGGTATTGTATTGGGGAAGGAGAGACAGATTTGTTTATAGAGATGGAGAGCTAAAGGCGAAGCTTATTCCTGAAGATTGTTATGCGTTGTTAGGTTTCTCGCCGGGATTAGTCCAGGATTGCCTTTCGGGAGTCATGATTTCCTGTTCTGAGCAGATAGGGCTAGGGAGTGTCATTGGGCTCAGTGGATTGATGGCGGGTGCTGGCTGAGCAGAGGAAGAAATCGAACACCACACAACATCTCAGGGTCCCAATGAGCTGCACATCCTGTCTAAGCGGCTCAGGCCAGGTTTTAAAGGGAACATTGGCCAAGACAATTTCTCTACCTTATGATGTTCACATATAGGCACAAATGCATATTATTCATATTAGAAAACTTTTAAAAGGAGCACATGGGCAAGTGAACATTTAAAGTGAGGATGGACATTCTCTAATTTTTATCACAAATGTCTTTCCTGGGCTCTTAAATCTTTGAAATTAAGAGCGTGTGCATCCCGTGCACAATCATTCATACACACCTACATAAATATATTCTAAATTGATTCTTTTTGACATTCATGTTGGGTTTATTAGGCGTGATTTGATGAGGAGGGGGTTGGTATACTGGTTTGTTTAAGTGCTATTTGGAAATTGGGGGATTTTCTTGACCAGTGTTTCTGTTACTCTGTGTCTGTGTCAAGACGTTTCCCGTAACTGTACAAATTAGGGCATGATCCCTACAGGCTCTGAGCAAGTTGGCCACACAGGTTCTGTTGACCAGCACTGGACTGTTGTTGTTTACATGAGCACACGTAAGCCTCTTACACACAGGAACTCCCATAAGCACGTGCACACACACATACTGAGACACACAAACACACACCAAGCACCTTGTTATCACACTAATTTGTTTACTTGTGCATTCTCCTATTTGGACACAGGAAAGTGAATGTGTGCTTTGAAAGGTTTCCTATGTGGCTTCATTTTGTGTTTAATTTCTGTTATGGTTTGCACTGATACAGGTCAAAACTCTTTTTTTACTTTACTGGTATCTTTTCATTACAGTGGTGAGGCCTTGCTATCTTAGTACCTTCATAGCCAATTGATGCAGTGTCTCCTGTGTTTATTTTTGCATGACTTAACAACTTAAGGGCAATTAACAGGGCTAAAAACTGTTTTGCATCTGTCTCAATGAAACTGACAAATGCTTGCACAGGCCATCATGAATTACTTGCTGGACACCTTGCTTGTATTCTTTGCCGGGCTCTTCATTTTGGTGAGTCTGCCTAGGAAATGGTGTTCAAATTTATGGTCCCCCTCTTGTTTTCCTGGGAAGGTTGGCCTTTCACATTGATCCAAAACAGATCCCCTTCGTTGATATTTATTCCCAGTTTATGATATTTACTTTACCTGCAGGAATTTGTTGAGGAATAATTTATTGCTTTAGTGAAGCACAATAAAACTATTAAGTCCAAGAGCCCTCTGTGTTCAAAGGGGTTACACTTTGGACTGGACTTAACATTGAGGTGAAGGTGTCTTAAAGCTAAACTCACTGCTAATATGAACATCAGCAGCAACAATGTAGACTGAAGACACCTAATTAAAACCATATGCAAATAAAATAAGACGTGAGCAAGTAAGAGGGAGGCACACGTGCGTGTTTGCATTGGTGTAGGCATAGCATTAGGTTATAATTGCAACTCCTCAAGTGTTCAGCAGTCGGCTATACTTGGTTTTAGATTGAATGAGCCTTAATGTTATTGTTTACATTGTATTTCACTAGTTTGTTGCTGTTTAATTGGTTGCAATTATACAGTGATTTAGTGCAGTTTACCTATCAAGTGTATGTATGTGTTTGTTGGTACACACATGCATTCCTCTGAGGGTAAAGGAGGTGTGTGTGTGTGTGTGTGTGTGTGTGTGTGTGTGTGTGTGTGTGTGTGTGTGTGTGTGTGTGTGTGTGTGTGTGTGTGTGTGTGTGTGTGTGTGTGTGTGTGTGTGTGTGTGTGTGTGTGTGTGTGTGTGTGTGTGTGTGTGTGTGTGTGTGTGTGTGTGAATGACAGACTGGGCGTTAGTGGCAGTCTATTGAGTGCCACTTACGCCAGTGTAAACAGGCCTGCTGAGTTGCAGAGAGGCGCGAAATTCTGCCCCATCTCTGATTTATGACCTCGGGGAGCGTTCTTTCTCACGGAGCGCAATTCGATATACCCTCGGCGCCTCTGCTACACTCATTTACTGAGACCTGCTCACTGCCCCACGAAGGACGACCCGTGCATGACTGACTCCACCTGCACTGACCTTCACCTACGCACACAAGCATCGACTGGCCCGGGCCCTGGACTCACCCAACTTTTTTTCTTACCTACCAAGGACTAGTTGTCTTTAATATTCTGCCATCAGGGGATTGAGCACTGCTGAGGCTGAATCACCCATGAAGACAGTGCCACTTAGATTATGGATGTCCCACTGAGTACATGTTGTCATTGTTGGCATTCATCGCAGTCTGTGTATAATTGCTTACGACAAGCCCAGGTTGGGCTAAATCAGGAAGCAGTGTAAGGTTGGGAACAGGGCATCCTCTGAGGAGCAGGATGTGAACAAGAACGTGACAGATTGGCATGCTGAGAGCAGACAGCTTGGAATCTGTGAACGGGAATCTGGCACTGGCCCTTGAACTACTTGGCCTTGATCAGGTTTATTCATTCCATCACCAGATTTAGAGTATGTATTTTTTCCATTACAGGTATTTGTGCTGCTCTGAGAACTCTAAAGATGATAGATTCAAATTATCTTTGTACTCAACTCCTGTGATCGAAGGCTCACTTAACTGGTTTTTGATGAATATTAAGATATAAAACATATCACAGCCTTCTGCAGAATTGTCATTTTGTGCCTTAAGCCCTTCATCACCTTACCATGGGCTGCTGATAGTGAGTGTTCTTCAAAGGGGGTTTTAATTGTCTTTCACTGTGAACAGGGGGGGGATCCGTGGCTGTCTGTTTAGGCCTAACCATGCCAATGTGGCCTTAAGCGATGAATGAGTCCCTTTGATGTCATCATTATGCCTAGGCAGGCCAAGGTGAGGTCTGTGGCCCTTATGTAATCCCATTACGTGGGAAACAGAATGATCATCTCCATCCCTAAGAGCTCAGGCACTGGATGATGAGCTTGGTGGTAGTGCGAGGACAGTGTGGTCCTGTAGCTCAGTGGGTAGACCGTAGCATTAACAATGCCAGGGTTAGGTGTTTTGATCCCTGTTCAGGCCACCCTCTAGAATTGCATGCACATATGGTACTGTAAGGTTCTTTGGATAAAAAGAGCCAGCAAAAACAAGAAACTAGAATACTGTTAATCAATGTGTGTTAATGTTTTTTTCAACAAGAAATATTGAGTAAACTTTTTTTAAGTCGAACCCACAGCTCCAGCCAACATCTAAATTTGATTATTTTCTCAGAACTTGTGTGCTGTGGAATTGATTTTTTTGAGTCCTTACCAGGAGGGTATTATGTTGAGGTTTTTAAAGCCTTTAAAATACCATGAAATGGCCGTGATTCAGTTCCCTTGGTTCATGATTTCAGTTGCAGCTTTAATTTTATCTAGCTGGTTGGTGCAGAGTAAATAAGTCCATCTCAGATCCCAGTCACATCCTAGAAGTCATTGTAGGTCACTGCTGAGATTTCTCACTGGCTTCTACTCTTCAAACACACTCAGCCCCATTCTGTCTTCCTCTCTCCGTTTTTAGTGTGTCATTTGTGTGTGTTTGCATGCGTTTGGGTGTATTCACATGACTCACAGCTCCTCCTGTCAAGCTGACGTCAGTGTGGTGCACATACACACGCACATGCTTGCTTTGCCCTGCCAGCCATCACACTTGCGTCCCATTTGGCAATACGTAGAGCTGCTTGGTACATTTAGTGAAGATGGAATGCTTATTGACGACATTCCTAACATTAGATGCAGATAAATTTATGCTTCGCTTATGGGATTTCTTTCTTTATCTTTCTTTATATCTGACTCATTAACATGGTTTAGGATCTTGCTGAGCCGGTCTTGGTAGAAAATGCTGAATATATGTAGGTTGATATCGGGCTCTATTCAAGTTCCATTTCAAGCTAGTATTCAAACTGATCTAATTTGGCAGATGTCTCTTTCCTATCCCCATGGAAAAGGGGTAGTGGAGGAGCGTGCATTTTTTAGGTAGAGAGAGTTGGGGGCTGCCATACCCTCTGAGCTAGAGGGGGACCACATAGGAGGTAATCTCACTGGTAGCCAAAACACCCCAGCCCAAAACCTCTTGTGTAATCCACCAAAATCTCACCGTGATATTTAATCGGCATGAAATTTCACCAGTCAACAGCAAGCCGCTGAGGTTGAGCCAGAGGTCTGTTATGGAGTCTAGGGGTTGTTTAGTGGATCAGCAAGGTCACAAGCACTGGTGCCTCCATATCACCTACTAGACCATTTCGCACCTTATCAATGGCTGGTAGGGCTGATGTTATGGTAGTCCAGCTGGTTAAAGCATGGCTTATTATCGCTGTTTAACCTGGCAGTTCAAAGGTTAGACTAAACACAACTCAGAGCCTAGGCAGAACTCATTCTAAAACACTGTATTTTCCTGCCTGTCAATACTTAAAAACCGCGGCACTCTATCCTAAATTGTGTCAATCCTTGATCCTAAATATCAGATGCACTAGTTGTGCTTACTGCGGCCCATGATGTGTAAAGATCTGGCACAGTGGAACTTGGCTCCATGGAAACATGCCTATCAACCCAGCCTAGATTTTGATGCCGCACACGTGTTGTCATTTGCCCTTCAGTGTCAGAGGCTAGGCTGCAGAAGTTTCCTTTATTATTTGTCTGTGTGTGTGTTTAGTGCGCCTGAGATATAACCTGTCAAACAGTGGAGGTGACCCTAACAGGATATGGGGCATCACGCACGTGGCGGGACAAGACCTCGGGGCAGCGCAGAAACACTGTGATTTACTCTTCAAAGACAAGCTCCTGATAGTATTTCATCTGCATCTTAACCCTCCTTAACCCACTAACAGGCTGTATACATTTAGGTGTCATGGGGGTGAGTGTTACACAGCAGCTCAAATAAACAGCCTCAATAGGTGACGCTTTGTGGTGCTGTTGACTGTGTTAATTGACATGTCCAGACATTAGTACGTTTACTATTTGATTTACCTCTATCACCACAACCAAAATACTTTTTTGGTGGTTTTAGCCCCCTTGCCCCAGAGCAACGCCAGACTATGAAGATAAGCAAACATGATGAGGAAAACACGCCAGCGAACTGATGTAACAGATAGAATGTAGAGCGATGCTTTTCACAATCAGCAGTTCATGTTTACACAACAACAGTGCTAGGCAAGTAGGCTTTTAGAGAAAGAGTACAAAGCTTCTGTGACCCAAAGAGAATGATTCAACTAATACTAGAGGAAAAGTTACGATGTGACACTAAAGAGCAGGATGTCAAGAAAGTCTAATAAAATGACATTACCTTGGCTTCAGAACGGAATAATTCACCATTGTGCTGTTCTGATGTAAGGTGCAGTGCATAACCCAGACCAGTTGTGTATGAAAGCGATGGTCTGAAAGCTAAAATAGGCAAAATGGTCTTTTGTGAACATTTCCTGTGAGGTGACTGACCTTGACGTTTGTCTTAAGAGCTGCAGCAGAACAGTGGGGCTGTTGAGAAAGTGACTTATTTTTTCAGAATAATGCCGCCTGCCATAGGGCAGTGGTTGACAAGCACTTTTGGCTTTCCCTGTATTATCCAGCTGTGGTCAAGGCCCCGAAACACAATTTATTGACCAATTCCTCTTTTTTTGTCGGCAGCTGGCTAGATAACAGCCTGTCTTGATAAAATGTACTAATTTGTGTTTGCTGAGATTTGCAGAGCCAGTTTTTTTTCCCGATACCATCACCAGGTCTGACTGCATTTTGTCCACGGAGTCGCAATTTGAGATGCATACTCCACTAGCGACTGCCATCTCCTCCATCTAATCTGAAGCCAGGCGTCTCTGGGAGCCAGCTGTAGTTAGTGTCTCACCCTCTGCATGGGGCTTAAGTCTGCTCTGCTACAGGTCTTAATCCACTGCCCAGCCTCTGCCCAGGAGGGGGCACAGATAGCTAGTTGAGACTAGGTGAGACAGCGGAGATTAAGGCTGAAGAAATGGATGGGAATGCATGGACCTGTAATGACCAAACCAATGGCATTTGTTTAAAAGTTGCAAGTTTAGCTCAAACCTGCTCTGTATAAAGTATTCCAAAACCGTTAACTCTGATCAGCTTAGTAAACTCTTGGATAGCGTTCATATACTGTAGGCCTTTTGATGTAAAGAAAATGGTATTGCTTTGTATTTAAGACTCTCTCCCTCTCTCATACTGTCATATACTGTATGTTTTCATCTACTTCAACATACAGTGCTTCACCTATTGGCTTTTAATTATCCGCAATCTCTTAGTAATTTACTAATAATAATAATAAAGTTTATTTGTATAGCACCTTTTTAAAAACAGAGTTTACAAAGTGCTTTACAGAAAATAAGAGTATAGTACAACAGACAGAAGTAAGACAGTACAGAAGACAGACAGTAATACAAAAGACAGACAATAATAATAGCGCAGGATAAAAACACAGGATTTCAAAACAGGATAAAACGATTACATGAAGGTCAATCTGTAGAAGTGTGTCTTGAGAAGTGATTTGAAAGAAGACAGACTTTGCTAGCCTAAATTGCTTTTTAGTTACCTATTTGTCGCAACATAATCATTTTACCTATTCCTAGCATTTTCATTTATTTGCACTCAATTTTTTAAGTGCTACTGAGAAAATATTTGTTGCACATCTGGCTGTCCTGATAAGGTGCCCTGCAGGAAGTTGTAGTGCGTGATGAGTTCCTTTGAGCTAGAGGGTTCTGAAGGACCAAAGTTCAATAGGAAGTGGAGAAAGGAAAAGGATGCAGATCACATCACTCCAAGAATGAGGATATGGCCAGTGAAGCCACAGAAGGCTCGTCCAGGACAGGACGGGCTTCGGCTATATCATCAACACCAATGTTTCTCTTTAGAAACCAGAGGTGTCGCCTTTTTCTCGCCACCTAATTTGCATTGTTGCTGTTTCTGAGAGTCATTTACAGAATTTGTGGGCGCTTAAATTCCTGGACACTTAAGACAAATTAGAGTGTTCCCAGGCTCTTTGGTGTTCCCTCATTTAGTTTTAGGGCTGTAGTTCAGCTCTTTCTTCTGAGGTTTTGGAGACCCAGGTTTGGAAGATGAGGTGGAACAGGCAGCACATTGCCGGAGAAGACCGGCAATTGGAGGGGCTGATTAGACACCCTTATTGAGTGTTGTTTGAAACAGCAACCAGTGTTTTTCTAGCGGGGGAGGGGCATCGCTCAGGCCTCTTTCAGACTGGGAACCACTGCTGTTTTAGGAGGAGGAGCACTTTCACACATAATGATACTTTGCTGATCGAGTAACAAAGCGACCCATCAAACACCAGGACGCCACATAAAGTCGCCCCCCGTGACTTTCCCGCTTCCAACTACACTGCCACCCTAACAGACTCCCCCCCTCTTGCTCCTTGCCTACCTCCATGATTCTCTTCAATCTCTTCCTTTTCGTGGCGACCGGTAAAGCATGACCCTTCGCTAACGTTCTGCTGAATTTCACACCCAGGTTAACACTGTCGATGAGCATGCGAGAAAGACTTGTCCCAGCGGATGCCATCCTCTTCTCTCCTGTTGCTCCTGTTAAAGCATCCTCTTATCTGCACCCTTTCACGCGTCAGCATCCAAGGCCTATGCCCTCTCTCCATGTGAGTTTGCACAGTAGTTAATGACAGCTACTGCAGTGTGCTCTCTAGATAGGGAGGCTACCTTTCATTGCTTCCGTTACCGAGACAGACTCTTCATGTTGCTAATGCAGCTTGTAAGAATTTGATTTTGCTCTTTTCACAAACTGGACTGCCTCACTTGGCAGTTTAAGAGGCTTTGCGTAATGAGCATAGGCAATGTGCAATCCACTATACATATGAGATGTAAAAAGTAAGTTATACGAGGTAAACAAAGTTCATATTGTGGATCATACTCTTGTCGACCCAAACGTGGGCATGCATCGATGTGTAGATTGTGTGTTGCTCTTCTCCTACGAGTGAAGCTGTTCTCTCTGTTGGAGTGTGAAAACAAAGGTCTCCGGCATAATAAGACAGCGTTATACCACCGAGAGAGTAAATGGTTTCATTGAAAGAAAGATCTGCTTTATCAGTTTATATTGAATGGGGAAGAAATGTGTGAGGAGAGATGATCTTCACAGGAAAGTCAATTTTGTTTCTGTACATGATGTCTTCTTAGAGGCATAATCAGGGATTATGAGAAGCCATATAGAGCAGTTTCAGGCCTGATGAGCTCCATTCATTTAATTTCCTCTCATACTGCAGTAACAAACTGCAAATTGTTTGTTTCAGAGCATTTGTTATCTTTACAAAGCAATGCTGTCATTAAGAGGCTGCAAGTGGAGTTCAGAGGGTGCGTTTCAGTAAGGGAAAATACCACTGTTACTGAGTTTTTCACTTTAATCTCTCCACTACGTCAAACCCACTGGCTGTTATTGCATACTGCATGTTTTGAAAAAACCTCTTACTTTCTGCATAGGATCCCATTAAAATTGAAACTCTAATAAATATCCTGACAAATAGTCTTCAATCCAATGCCACAATTAATGTAGACTGACCAGTGTCCAATTAATTTATGCAAAAAGCCTCCTTGTTTTGTTTCAGAAATGAACTTTGATAACTGGCACTGAGTTCTCGCATAAGTGGCATTTGAAACAATAGAAAGCAATAGAGGCAAAGCTGTCAACAATATTGTCGCATTGAGATAAGTAACTGCAAATTTGTATTGCATGCATATTGTTAATCATTAAAAAAATCACTATTCCGTGGCGCTCTCCTGCTTTTTACACCTGACATAATCCAGAACTATGATCTTTTAAAATGTGAACTACAAGGCCACCCACCAATTATGTTAACTTTAATCAAAATATAGGCTTGACATATGATGATGAAACAAGCCAAAATTGAAAAAACACTACAATTTTAATTAACACTGCAGTGCTTTATGCCTGATAAGGGTGATTAAATATGAGTGCTAATGTAACAGCTAGCAACAGGCAGCAGGAGCAGCCAGTCTGATGCTGATGGGGGAGGAGGGGGGGCTTGGGTGGTCGTGGGGGTTCTGATAAAGGCTCCTGCTATAAGCCCGGGTGGCTCACCTCCTGGGGGGCAGGGGGCGTAATGACTTCCCCAGCTGGCCCCCTGGGACCACTGCGCTCGTGCTCTGCACCTCTCCTGGCCGCTTTAAGCCACCACCGTGTTTGTTTAGGGAAGATTAGCAACGTAAAACCCTTACAACATCCTGAACACGCAGCAAGAAGGAGACGCGATGGAGAGGACAGCGGGAAAGAGGAATAGAGATTGATGGAGAGAGAGACAGTGATGGTAGGAGGTATAATCTTGTCGAGAGAGAGAGAGTTGAACAAGAGGATGGTTTTGGGAAGGGAGGAAAAGGGAAATTTACTTTTAAGTACAGGATGCAATTCAAAACAAATGGTTTCTGTTAGATTGCTTCAGTAGTATTGGAATGGTATTTTTCCAGTCGCTGGCCAGCTCATGCATATTGCATCTTGTCTATCTAGTCTTAAGGACCAAACCTGGCTGGCAAAGTAATTCCTCAATTATCCTCCATGATAGATATTCACAGGCACTAAACTGCTTGGTGAACGCACCTGTTTGGCTGAAACTGTCCTCTGGGTAGTGAGTAACTGTACAGCACATTCATTATCCCCCAATCTGGACAGGTCTCCAGGTGCCCTGGTGTTATGGATATAATGCAATGATGTGCATCTGGTGCATTTATGGGAATATATTTATGGCCTCGTGGGCAAGTGCTGCTTTAACAATTTATTTTGATCCCACAGGCTGCAGCCTATTACTTTCAATTGCATTTTCATATTCTCTGCAATTAGCGTATTTTGCATTTTAATTCAAGGAGGAAGAGAAGTGATATGTTAGAGACTGATGTAAAGATAGAGTGAGCAGCGGTATGACAGGATTAGGCTAAACTGAGTCTGTGGTACACCAGGTGTGTCGCAGGTGTTTGTTTTAACTGTAGCAGGAAGCAGATATGCAGTGATAGAGACGGCTGCAGCGGTCTGAGGCAGGGAGACTATCTGCATGGGCCAGCCTGCCGTCTCACTACAGCGCTCCACTTCCTGTGGGCTTAATGTGTGCCAGCCCGTGATAAGGAGCACAGGCCAGAGCAGAGCATTATGTGAGCAGCATGGCTGTCTTAGGGAACACACAGTGGCTCCCTGTCTCGGGGCTTGGTCTTGATTTTGTACCTGGGTGATAAAAGCATGCTGGGCCTGGGGAGGTGGTGGAGGAGAGCATAAACCTAGGGGAGTCTGTTGGTAACTTCTCCAAGAATAACATTAGGGGAGTTTGTAGGTTTCCTACTGGAATGTCATCATAAATCTGGCTACTGACAAATGTAACTGTCTTTCCTCCCTCAGTATAAATTACCCCATGATGTAGTTAAGGACAGAAACATTAGATAAAGTTGTCGTGTAAAAATGCTGGCCAGCCAGTGCAGCCGTGAAGGGTTGTTTGGCTCAGGCTCAGGAAGTGAGGCAGGAAGTGCAAGTAGGGGTTAATGTAGACTTCCTGGATAGAGTTGAAGCCTTGACCGCTCGCAATCTCTCAATTTCACCATCTTTTCGTTGAGCTCCATGGATTGATAACTCTGACTCCAGAAACACTTGCTTTTGTTCTCTTTACAGCCCCTGTCCAGAGCAAGGAATGGGTGATGAATTTAACCTCATGGATCATTCAGACCTGTACATCTTAGACTTCAGTAAGTATCCCCCTTCATTATCCACCTCTACAGCTCTGCATTGTCCTTGGTTAACCTAAGAAGGTGTCTTAATCATTGAAATGTGTGTGAAACCATAAATCCACTAAACCTCTCTCCTTCTGCATCTACCACCCCAGGGTGCTGATGTAAATAAGAATGTCAGCTTGTCTGGTTAAATAAGACATCTGGTGGTCTCCTCCATGAATTGTATCATAGCAATAACTCCTTTACACCCGTGCTTCATTTCTCACCTGGCCTAGTGGGCCTGGTCTTGGCCCTGCTTCCTTTTTATCACATGGGCCACTTCCCCCTCATGAACAACCAAATAAAGCCATATCCTGTCGGCACCGGGGCAGTCTGTAATGCTGTCAGGTCACAGTGAGGGTGTGTGTAGGTGGGCTGGAAAAATCAACAGCGACCGTATGGGACTGGCAGTACCCATTCTCTCATCCCCTGTGGCACGCCTCCACGTGCCAGTCGCGTGTCCCTTCTCACTGTTTGTCACTGTCCATATGGTGGCACAGCCATCACAGCGATAGTAGTTGAGGGGAAGTTAGTAATTGGTCCTAGTAAGTAGGTTTGTGTAATAAGATGATTAACACCTGCAGCAGTTTCTGTTTTTTATGTGCTTGGGTGTGTCTCCTCCTGTGTGCACGCACTGTTGTCTGTTTTAGCTATTGTCTATTTCTAAGCTGTAGTATAAAAACAGCATGCTGATTTTTAAACCACAGAGGGAAAATTTAACCCCTTTTTCTACAGACTCTGAGATCTGACCTGCCTGGCCCCATTTGGAAGCCCCACATACTGAGTCTCAGTATGATTAGACCCTGTGATCATTCGATGATTCATTCCACTTTCTCTTCTTTCCAGGCCCTAATTTGAAGACATTATGCAAGATAGCCGTTATTCAGTACAGTCTGGAGCAGTCAGGACTCCCACATGACATCAGGTCAGTCCAGCATACTGTTCCCCACATGTTCCTCTCAAATGTTAGCACTATTTGGTCATAAGATTTGTCATAACGTTATTGTTGCTTTTACTGTGCTTTGTATTATGCTTTCATCATTGGCACCACTCTGTCTCTTCCCTTATTATATTAAGGGAATATTATATTATAAGGCTATTTTTCAAAGAGGCATAATTATGACTTATCCTTTATTGAACCGGTGGTAAGAGTTTGACAGGTTTTTCTGAATCAATTAGTTAAAATTGTACCCTAGTGTAAGTTGTGTGTGTTTTTTTCCACCAAACCAAAAAAGTAACAAACCATGCCCAAACTGGGGTATATATAGTGAACCAACAGTTTGGTGAGCTTCTACATCCTTACATGACCAAAACATTATTACCCAATTGTAAAAAATTGCTGGAAAAATAATGTCTCAGCCAAGCTTGCAATTCAAGCAGCCAGAGGTTGAAAGTGCTGAATTATCTTTTGTTGAGCTTAGTTAATGGTACTAATGGATCTGTTGCACCCTGGCTAGACAGGATATGGTAGTCGCTAGCTCAGTAGCTGGCTCTCGGAAATTGGCTGCAATTTTTGCTCTCTAACTCAGCACTTTCTCCCATTGGCTGCTTGAATTCCTAGTTTGGCTGTATTCATTCATGAATCATATAACTTGTTTGTGCTGTGCGGTGTGCATGTGTTTGCAGGGGTTCTCAGGTTCACCTGTGACCACACACACACACATACACACACATACACACACACACACACACACACACACCCCTCTGCACTAAGATCATGATTAAGATCCAAAACTTAAAGAACTGACTACAAAAGTGTATTTTAATATTTCTCAGTGTTTATTCTTGTACTGACACTCTAAATAAATACACAAAAAAACAAACAGATCGCTTCTTTGAATGAAATAGACTAACGATGAAGTAGGCTATAAAGAATAAATGAGTCCCTTAGGAAAAAAAGGCTTCTTTTTCAGTGGCGGAGATTGCACTCAGAAAGTGAGCATTTAATCTTCTGGGGGTTTTTGAAGCTTCAAGGCTCTGCTGTAGTCAAACCGACTCAGTGTGGCCCATTGATGTTGCGGTGCAAGCAGGCAGCCAGGTGGTCGCCGCCCCTCTGATATGTCTTCAGATCTGTCATCAGCGCCATCAGTGGCAATAACCAACCAGGCGATTAGAGCGCATAGTGACGTCTCTCGTTTGTTGATGATCTCTCCCTCTCTAGCAGGCTGTTTTGGGCGAGCTACTTTGTAGCTTCACCTCAGCTGATGTTGTGCGCCAGCTGATTCCCCGCCGTTTGTGCAGACCATACAAATTCCATCAAAGCGCGGCAGCCAACACGCAGAGATAAGAGTGAGATAAGAATCAGACGGGTGTAACAATGAATATAGCAAGAGATTGCGACAATGGCCCCTGAAACATCTATTCAGTATATCCAAATCTCTATCCACCAAACAATGTTTGTTACGTCTTTGAGAAATTGATGTGAAGTATAGAGACTAGACTGCAGGTGCAGTGTAAGGTACAAGCTTAACTAGGCTATGAACAGCACTGTGGCAGTACTGTTTTCAACATCTCTGCTGTCACTGCTGACCCTGATTGAATCAATTTAACACATGAACTACAGTGTGCGCATGGCAATAATTCCGTTGTTTGATGTCTTTAAACAAGCAATAACACTATTGTCAGCAGCAGTTGACTTTGAAAGTGAAAATAAGTGAAACTCAGGCAGCACAAACTCAGCTGTCATTCAGTTGCATGTGTATGTACGTTTGCAAAACTCATGATCTCATAGCAGAGGCACAGCAAGAGACGCTGCTGCTGCCTTTGTGTAGGGAAACATCGATGCTAAAAGCAGCTGGTGTGATTGGCCAAAACAATGCATCCCACTCACCCCCTCCCCTCTCCGGGCAAGTTTGCAAATTGTTTTGACACAGACAACTCGCAACAGTTTGAGAGCACAAATTTGATGTGTTGTGACATTGTAATCACAGTTTTGAGAAGTTGTAATCACTAGCTTGAAGTAATTTAAAAAAATCTTTTTGAATGCAAAATTACATGTTCAGAAATAGTTTCACAAGTTTGCAGCTATTAAAACATTTGTTCACAAATTCATTTTCTCTCCGTCTGCCTCCTGTGGCATGTTTAAAGGATAAGGCTGGTGTTTTTTAATGCGTTGCTTACCGTCTACAAATCTTATGAAAATAACAAAATCAACAATGCGTTTGCTCTACTCCCATTACTTTCTGACTTCCCACGTACCGTTTTTAGCCGTCAGCCCGGAAGTCATTGGCTCCAATTGTAAGCTAAAAACCTTGAAATACAGCTCACAAAGACATAGTTTACATTTTAAAAATCGCTAACTGTAACCACGAAAAGTCAGACTGGAACTACTTTCCTGAGATTGCAAACGTGTTTACAGCTGGCTTATTAAGTTGTTTGAGGAAAAAGTCGGCATGGCAATGATGAAATATGCTGCCCAGAGCAACGGCATGGCTCTTTGACGTGTTTTAATCGTTTTTTTAATACAATGGAGTTCTGTGGCTGCTGGGACATGGCTTCATTGGGCACCGGCTACATGGACGAGATTTGTTGGCAAAACAAAATCATTGCTGATTTTGTTATTTTCATAGGATTTGTTGATGGTAAGCAATGTATTAAAAAACACCGGCCTCATCCTTTAAGTGAAATGTTCCATGTTGTGTTTTTAAATTATTTCAGATGCACATTAAATGAAATCAAAGTTTTTTTGTCCATAGTTGAAACTGAACAACGATGCAATGTGTATGGTATGGTGTTGCTTTAGAGATAATAACAGCACACAATCCATTAGAAGCCTAGACCCATTTTGGCAATCACTTCATGATTCAACTTTGTCACGTTGAAGTCATTCAGTTCACAAATTCTTTTGAAATGGAGGGGATTGCACCAAAGTGATTTTTTACGGGTGGACCCCAAGGAACTTGATACTAATTACTCCCCTTACCCTCCTCATTTCTCTCGCATCAGCACTGCCACCTTGCACACTCCCCACTTTGGTGTTTGCAGTTGTGTTTCTAACCCTAAGAGCCTTTTAGATGGGGTCACAAGAGTCCGGTCGACTCCCACTGCCCCTCGTTGGCATCTCAAGCCCCAATGCCAATCTCTCCTCTTAAACACACACGCGCACAACGAAAAACGAACAAAGCGATTGAGAGGGAGTGAGTGTGAAACCAGAGCCAGTGATAACAATCTGGAGCTCAACCTCTGACCTGTCGTCAGGTCAGCACTAGGCCCGGTTGTCAGCCCCTGCTCCTGGCTCTCATGTTACAGCAGGGCATTCCCCTCATCCTTGCCCACTTCGCAGCCCCTCACTGAGCCCAAGGGGGCTGAGGGTGAGACAAAATGTTATTATAATATTTGCTTAATTGAGTGTCGTTGCAGTAGCTTTTTAGATTCTTGCACATTTGGCAAAATAAAAGTCTGTTGTGCCTTCTGAAACACCACAAAAACACAAGAACATCAAGATTGCCTTAATAAAGACATCAGCTCTGCCTGAAATCCTAAAGAAGATTAATCTTGCCTCTGGTTCTTCCTCCTGTTCTGTGCACTCCAGGTGGGAACTGGCAGCCATGACCACCAACAGCAACATCAGCAGGCCCATCTTCTCCTCCCATGGCTGACACCACTGGACGCTCAGCAGAATCAGAACTTGCTCTGTTTCAGGATCCCGGGCTTTTATCTTTCTAATCAGCTGAGCTCCGAGGGACTTTTTTTGTACAGTATGGATCTGGATTGGATTCATTTTCCACCTTCTTGGGTATTGCTGTCTCCAAGTCAAAACTGAGCTCTCATTAGTCTCCAAAATGTCCTGCATATTACTTCCTTGGACTCCATGGGTTTCGTATGTCTATGAAAGGTGCTTGTCTAGGGTTTTTTTCCCCCCATATATACAGAACTCAATGAAAATCAACTTGATTGTTTAACAGTATTACAAGCAGTGACAAGATTTTTCTAAGAGTCGCTAAAGATATTTTTCCCCTGGAGACGCTGATCCTGTGAGAAAGTGATTGTTGACACCTGTTCAGTTGCCGTTTTCTCTCCTTTCTAGCCTCTCTAGAAATTCAATCAGCCTATGATAATCATGGACTTCTAAACTAAGCACAGGAAAAGACAAGAACTTCAGCCAAAGGTCTTGAGAGCTAACCTCTCTGTTCTGCGGAGGCAGAGGATATCATCCAGATGTCACACTCAACCGTTCTCCCTACAGAGACAAATATGAACCTTCTGTTTCAAACGTAGACTTGAAGAGACTGAGGTGGTTGTGAGTTTGTATATCTTGCAGTTCTAACTTGGTCACTAAACCATTTTTACAGTACCATGTCCAGCAAATGACAATGTTGTACACAGTATATGGAGCCTACCAGGCAAACTTATTACCTTGGCATTGAATGCAAGGAAACAGAATATAGGGGAACCACAATATTTCTTGGTGTCTAACACCAAGTTGTGAAATGGTTCTGTTAGAATGGCTTCCCAGGCTTTGCTTTTACCGACTTTATCATAGCTTGGCTAGCAACCTGCTGCTCTTAAATGTCTCAAAGGTGATTTGCAAGGCTGTTGAGGCGAGCTGTTTGCCTTGTAAAATAATCAAGTCCATCTACCTCCCTCAGTAGCATGTGTCACAGAGTGGCGACGATGCTGCGTTTAGTAACACTTCCCATACATTAGTAATCTAATTTCCCCTGAAAAAAAAGCCTACTCACAGTGATGCGAGTTTGTTTTTTGTGGCTGTTGTATATTGTGTTCCTCCAACACGTTTAGTGTCTTTGGAAGAGCATTGTACGACCCACCCACCACAGATTTTCCCTCCCTGTAGTTTGTTTTTCAGTGCCAAATGTGGAAGGGTATCAGGATACAAATATATACTGTGTATGTGTGTAAACACGTGGTCCTAGCTACATATGCTGCATCCAAGTCAAGCAGCGGTCAGCGATATCAGCTACTTACCTGCGGTCACCCTGATCCCAGCCCACCTGCTTCAGTTCGCCTGTTGTTGCAGGGGGAGATCATCACTAGTATGCATAATGTAGTTGTTCCCCTTTATAGACAATCCTACTGAGTCAAACAACACTCGCGGACGCTCCTTGTGACCAGCTTATTCGCAGTATGGTGCAAAACCAGGAAGTTGCGCACGTGTTTTTGTGTACAACCACAAGCAAAGCTAAACCTGATCAGATGTTATAGATGCACAAGGGCTGTTATTAGGTGCCACTCACTCACCATCCATCTTGAAAATGATTTGGAATAGCTGAAATTGGAGATATTTATTCAGGCTATGTCTTTTTTTTTTAATGTTTATTCGATACTAATCATTACTAATTTAGCAAACAAAATTTTGGAATCCAAATTTGAAATGAGTGATGGTCTTACCTTTTATCTTTATCTACATTAGTTACCTCCTATAATAAAAACAAATGTATCATGGCTTAATGACTGAGTGAGGTCTTAATGGGTTGGTGAGAATGACTAAACAGGCAGTAAAGTTGTCATTGCTGCCTTTATTTTACCATGGATTTTAGTGGTTTCAAGTCCTGAACAAGCCATTGTATGTATAAAGCCCAAAGCTTTGCAAAACTAAGATGTGAATAGGTACCATGTTACCACACTGGTTGTGTCCACATAATTGTGATCTACATCAGTAGTTTCAATCCTGGTGTTCAGGATCAACAAGTCCTGCTGGTTTTCTGTCCTACTAGGTATTTAATTGCATTCACTTTGCATTGAAGGTGTAAATCCCTCATTAGATGGTTAGAATGAAAACCAGCAGGACTCTTGAGTCCCGAAGACCAGGACTGAAAACCACTGATCTACATCATAAATGTTTACAAATCTATGTGAAGTAGTATAAAACAATCTTAAAACGCAGGAGAAAGTCACCAGAGTACTGCACTAAAGCCATTCTTGGCATGTCAGGCCTTACAGAAAGGAGACATTTTAATGCTGCTTTTTGCCTAAGTAGACTCCAGAGTTCTGAGAGGTTTGGTTGCCCAAACAATGTCTGAATATTGATGTTTTTATTATTTACAGACCAGTGGTGCCAATGTGACTCAGTGAGTCTAATACCCTCTGTACTGCACATAGACATGGACATATCACACGATATGCCTCGATGCCCCAGTGACACGGACTCTACCACAGCTACTGCAGTGAAATCACAGGGACGCTTATCACGTGTTCACACACAGCTTCATGTGACACCAAATGACCGTTGGCAAAACTGAGGATTTTTGTCTGTATTTCTTTTTCTAACCTGTGGTGTGGAGAAGGAACTTTTATTTCAGGACTTGGTCCTTTCTTGTTGCGACAAGTGTGTGTGAAGATTGCGGGTGATGGTAGTTTCAATCAAGAACTCATCAGGAATATGGAATAATATTAACATAAATGAAGTAAATGATGATGTAGAAGCTATGGTCAAAATAAAATACCTGCACAAAGAATTTTCCTCAGTGATGGTCACTCACCTCCAAGAAGGCAATGTTAATGCCAATCACTACGAACAATGATCTTGCCTAATTACCTGGGCGTTCCATTTGTATGCTGGCAATGGAAAACACCATGTAATTTGCAATTTCTGAAGCTTCTCAATAAATTGTCATTTGACATGTTCTGGTTATTGTTATGGCTTTAGCATATATGAATAGCATCATTGTCAAGCTGATCAAACTACTGCGGGTCACTCTTGTGTTACTGGTTATTCTGAGAGGCATTGCTTCCAGCAAGGAAGAAATGCATCATTGGATTGAAGTGCTCACTCAGAATTATTTAGAGTGAGCGGTATTTATTTGCTGAGTAGAAATACCTGTGACTGAACTGATCTCATGTCAGGAAGTGCACTCTGTGCCAGTACAGAACTACCAGAAGCCTTCACTGTGGCAGAACTTTCTGTTGGTGTTTTTGGTTGGTACCATATTCTGTATTTAGGGGTTACATGGTTCAATAATTTAATCAACAGGAAAGAATGCATAAAAATAACATAAAAAAAAAGAACAGAACAAAGTATTGAGTGTGTTTGCATTCAGGTTAAAACTGTGCAGGCCCCCTGAGCTTTGTTTTTTTTTTTTTTTACATTTATTGAGGGGGAAGCTATATCTGCCAAGGTTGGTCGAGATTTCCTGTGCAATATGCTATATAATTGTATAAATAATAAATTTGAAGCAATTTGATTTGTTTATTTGAGTATCCCTTTCTACTGTGTGGAATATATGCAATACCTTTACTTTTTTACTTGCGTTACTTTCAAACTGGTTGGACATATTGATCATCTCTGATCAAATGAAGATGTATGGATTTAGTCAAGGTTGAATTGGCCATATTTAGCAGTGTTGCAGTCCGGTGTCTTATGGTCAAGGTTGGAATGGCGAAAGGTTAAGTGGCTGCATTTTGGTGTGTAGCTATGTGCCTATTATCACACTCCTTAGGGAAAAGTACTTAAAAACAAACTTTTTGGTATTCAAAATAATTTCTGAGAATGAACTGGAGATCGTTATGACCTGAAATTCCCAAAGCTGGACTTATTGAAGTCAAAATAAAACTGCATGCTCTGAAATTGCGATTGGCAATCATGTCAAAATTTCTGATTTCTTGTGTAACAGTAATTTTCCAGTGAATATGTGTGACTATAATTTTCCACTCATTGCAAAGAGCTCAATGAGTTTGATTCTTATGTCCTAAGAGAACGAGATGTGCCAGATTTCTCCCTGCTGATATCTAGTGAACTATCTTAAATCCTTGGAGTAGCGTGTCACTTCCTGGTCTCCAGGTCTGTGGACCCTGCAGTTCCCTTCCTGCTGAAAGCCAGAAAGCCTCGTCTGCCCCAGTCGGCCTGTCTGGCAGCCCTCACCGGCCACTTCAATGGGTGCTCTGGGAAATGCAGGGCGCCCCCACACCCCCCTGTTACCCTCCAGACTGCTTAATGGGACGCGTGCGGCCGCTTTGGGATGTCCCATCATTAGAAAGTGTCTCACCCTGAACCCCAGCCGAATCTGCAGCTCCTGTGGCCAGCAGCGGCCCAGCAGTTTGTTCCCGTCTGTCACCAGCCCGCTGCTATAAACCCAGCGTTATCTGCAGTGTTAAGTGCAGGCCACAGACGGAAGGTCAGCCTAAAGCGAGGCAGCAGAGACACCCTGTCCCGCCTGGCCTCGCGACACACAGGAAGCGGGTCTGCGCCGGGCCCTCCGTCTGGCCCCGGAGCCTGCCAGGGTCAGCAACGCAGGCGCTAATGCAGGGAGACACTCAGCCAAATTGCTCTCTAATTTCCCTTCAGGTCCCAGAAAATCCCACTGACCCTTGAGAATCAGACCGAGGATTTGTTCGGAGTGATTTGTTTTGTCTTGTCCTCCTGTTCCCGTCCCATTCCCTCACTCAAGTTCTAGTTCTCTGCTCCCGGCACTGTTGGAAGCTGTTCAATTGGGGATTTGAGAAAAAGAGGCACTGGAGGAGCACATGCCCTTAGATGATATAAGCTGTAGATTTTAAGCATGTCATGCAAACACAATGTTCTCTGAGGAACAAGGAACCATTTCACAACACTGAGAAAAGAATCCCTCTCTAAAAATGGGACAATACATGATGCAGGACAGTTTAAGAAAACCATTCAGCCTGCTGGCACCAATGATACAAACAGCACAATACACTTTAATGCCCCCCACCACAGTACATGGTATGTGAAACATTTTATCAAGAACAATACATGACCGAAACTTCATACTTGCACCTCAGGTTCCCCCTATAGTGTAGATGTTCTCATTAGATTTTGAAGCACCTTGCTGCATGCATTTGCATGTTAATGAGGAGAAACAGATTTTCTTGCCACTACTATAACTCCTTAATGCTTTTAATTAGGGAGTTCATATTAATAGTGTCCTTGTGTTATGTGAAGACATATGTTGACACAGAAATATTTGCTAATTAATCCATCAATTAGGTTAATTAATAGATTCATTAGCATAACTGGTTATGTTTGATGTAGTGATTATCGAGTGTGTTGTTTCAGGTGAAGGATCTGGTTCTGTTGATGACCACACATTTCTAGGCAGCGGTGATGCTGCAGACTCTGGCCAGTGAAGAGCCCTTCCTCTGCTATTCAACTCTGATTGCAGAGAATCAACCTTTCCCCCCACTGACAAAGAGGAGAGCTCATACTGGACCTTAACTGCCTTTGACGCCAGCCTGTCAGCATTTGCACCGACCAACTTGACTGTGAGTGGGCTCCTGTCGCCACCTTTACCCCCCGTGCAGCACCTTCTCTGTCAGCATCCCTCAGCTCTCTCGAGCCGATGCCCTCAGGATCAGTAGGTGACCGCACCTGGGATGAGGGAATGCAAGGTTGTTAGTATGCTTTATCTTCTCTGATGCCCATAATGTAATCACCTGGTAAAGTAACAAATGCCGTGCCTTTCAGCCTCAGTGCGTCACGTTCCTCCGACCTGCAGCCGATTCCCTTCCAGCAGGGGTTTAATTGAGTGAGTAATTCACACGCAGTTAAAACCCTTTGTAGACTAACTGCTGTAGCTGACATGCTCAAAACTCTATTTGGGAATGAAACGATGATGGATGACACTGGCTTTCTGCTGTTTTGGATTGTCAGCGACGTACTTTTTGTTTGAAATGCAGTTGTGCACCAGAACATAAGAATTTACTACAAGAGTTTACTTCTCATATTCCCTAACGAAAATTACTGTAATATCCCTATAATAGCCTATTCCTGGAGGGGCTTATAGTGTGTCTTAATAGCGGGTTTATAATGACCTATGGTATTTTTATCTGCTGTTTTATCTGCTGCTAAACACCATTGTTTGTGTGTGTGTGTGTGTGTGTGTGTGAGGACATTATTCAGTTCAAACAACCCAGATGCCTCGGCTTCAGTGTATGAAACGACACAAAACAGCAAATAGGCCTATTTCATTTCACATAATAACACCGGTCCCAAATATTGCTAATCCCAAGGCTGATTGAACACAAAACTAAAACGACATTAAGATATTCACCCGTTAATTAACACAATAATTGTACACATCACGGACCAACAACTGCAAATTATTACACCGCGTACGTGGCGATTAACCGTTAGTTACGCACGTGAAACAATCACATAGCCTAACTCGCGCCTATTTCTTAATCGATGGAATGGAATATCTAAACGCCACTCTCCCTGCGGACGGCTTGGCTGCATGGGTCCAATCTGACGGGTTATTTTTAGAGCCCGCTTAACTAAATATATCCCTCCGTCGTTTGTCATCGCGTCACAACAAGTAACGTTATCCCATATTTCTTTTCTTTTTTTTCCTCTCCCTCTCTCCCACTGGCCGAGTCGAGGCAGAGGTATCGGGTTAATGTGGAGTTTGGCTATAAAAGGAGGGACGGCGCACAGGGGCTTGACACTCACACACTGAGCATCTACAGCCTGCAAAGGTAGGAGAGGACACTTTCTGCACTTTCTGCAGCTCCACACACAGGAGTTTCACTATTTCTCAAGCCAAACTACTGCTTTTAAACTTTTACTCATTCAAAACTGGGATTTTCTAAAGGGAAAAACACTGGATTGCTTACTTAGACTAACAAAAATCACTATAATACTTACATAGTCCTTATAGGGCGAGTTTATAGTGACCTTATCGTACTTTATGGTATTTTTTAAGTATATGATATCACTATAATATTCCTATGGGATATTATATAAAGTTTTGAGTGTTGCTGTGATATTCTAACATTTATTATAGGCTTACTTTAGTCATTCTTTGCAGCTATATTGCTATAAAGTGGCACTCACTTTTTTTTTTTTTTTTTTTTTTTAGTTAGAGATATAAATATATATATATATGATTGTGTATGTTTTACACCAGGTGGCCACATCACCGTCAAAATGACTATTTGGTGCGACTCCTGCAAATGTCATGTCAGCGCTCCCTGCACCTCGCATCATTTTCCCGTGGATCACCGCCGAGCAGTCTGCAGAAGATCCAGGTCAGTGAAAGCCCTTTACCCTCATTAGCCTCTGCTCCGTCCTCTAGTGGCTGAATCAACACATGGCTTGCCACAAAGTTACGACCTGAAACTCTGTAACACCTCTAAGAAGCCCTGTGCCTTAGGTTTGTAGCGTAGTATAACTTAGCCCTAATGGTGTTAATACAGAGAAAGTCAACCTTGTCATCAGGCTAGAAACTGCAAGAACACCAGGAAAAAAATCACTGCAATACTCCTATAATATTCCTGTTGGGGTTTATAGTGTGTCTGTGGTTCTCAATAGTGAGTTTATAGTGACCTTAACCTACTTTATGGGGTTTTTTTTATCTGCTGTGGTATCACTATAATATCCCAGTACAGTATACAGTATACAGTATACAGTATTCATATACAGACTTAGAAGTTTTGCTGGGATATTTTAATAGTATCCTTCAAAAAAATTATAAAATCTCTATAGTTCTTTTTTGTAAAGGCCGTCTCCTGCTGTAAGCTGCAGGGATTCAGATTGATATAATTCTCCTTTTGTGGCACTTTTCTCTGTGCCTATGACGTGGGGCGCCCTGCTCTGAGGACACCCACTTTATAAGGCAATGGAGGAGCAGCAGAAGCCCAGCCTCCCCGTTTGTTCGACGCCCACACTGAGACACTCGCGGCTATAAAAACCCCCGGCTCTCTCTGGATGGGCCCAGACAGATACTGATCACACAGACAAGTCTGTTGAGAGTCCTCATTTTCTGCTGCAGACACGACAGCCTCTCGTATCAGCAGTTTCCATAGGAACCCTTGATATTCAAAGTCCATTTCAGCTCGTGAGGAAGAGGCACCAGAGCTCTCTAACGAGGCACTTTTGTGAAAAAGAGGCTAGATCAGTTCAGGCCAATTATTCTTTTTTACCATTTTTTTTTCTTGTTTGTTTTTTCAGACTTGCCATGAGGCAAAGAGCGTCTTTAGATAGATTATGTGAAACGCAAGTGTGGCAGTAGTGAGAAGTTTGGCTCCCCGGCTTTAGTTTCCTTAGCTTCCCTCTTCTTCCAACCCCTGACATCAGTGACCATGGTCTCTCACAGGTCCACCAAAGGGGCATCCAAAGCTCGGCGGGACCACATCAATAATGAGATCAGGAACATGCGCGCTCTGTTGCCCATCACCCAGGACGACCAGGAGCGTCTCTCCTACCTGCACTCCATGTCCGCCATCTGCACCTACATCAGGAAGTCTGTTCTCTTCCAGGGTAAGTCCTCAAACTTCACAGGAGTTGCAGTCGCTCTTTAGCATCTGAGAACTTCTCCTTATCTAAATTCAGGCTGCTTCGCTGTCAAACAAAATGGAACTAAGTTGGCAGCACCTCAGGGGATATATTAAAGATAGCAGATGTGTAAATCTGCAGAGATGTATGTGCAATGCAGCCAAGCCTGAGCTCATTTTTTCCCACCTGCAGGATTCCCAGCTGTGAAGAGATCCGGCTGCTCTCTGCCGTACGAGGCCTTTCTCCAGGCCCTGCATGGCTTCATCCTGGTCACCACCGCCCATGGGAGGCTGGTCTACGTGTCGGAAAACGTAGCTGAATATCTGGGTCACTCCATGGTGAGACTGTTGATTCACTTAATTTCCATTGACATTTTTTAGGACTTCTTATATGGAGCATCTTTTGTGCTTTCCCTTACTCAGCTTTATTGTTATTTATTCATGGTAGCTAATGTTGAAACTTGTACCTTTTCCAGGTGGATGTGCTTCAAGGAGACACTTTCTATGATCTGGTGGAACGCTCTGACATTGATATTGTGAAGTCAAACCTGAAGATTGACAACAACTCATCAACAGGTAATATTAAATACTTATAAATCATTTAAAGGTGCCATGTGTAGCATTTTTAAATATTCAGTATATCATTGTCAAATAAATGGTCGATAAACATGTTGGAAGTGATTTTTCCATTGGCCTTTCACTCCTTACTAGAGACTCTGAAAGCTTTAGCTCTTGTTTTGCTGAAAGAAGAGCGCCCTCTTCCTGTTTTGTGCCGTAAAGCAGTATAGCAGATTTCCCACGATATCCAACATGGTGGCTGACAATGTAAAATGCAGTTTAGAGGTTGACAATCTTCTCAGCAATGGTCTCATTTGGTTATGATAATTATACTGTATCAAAAATAATGTGGCAATGAGTTAATGTTAAAAACCTTTAACATGAACTACTAAATCAATCATCTACTACTACTACTGAACAACTGAACTCCCTGACTCTAACCCTATCATGTTTTCTTTCCTCAGAGAGGAGCTTTGTCTGTTGTATGCAAACCTCCAAGGCCTTCAGGCTCCAGCATGGTAGCTGCTGCTCCATGCTGGTGCGAGGGAGCTTCCAGTGTTTCCCCCAGCCCCGCCCAGCCTCCGCCTCGGTCTGTCCCGCCGAGGAGCTTCTGTTTGTGGCCCTCTGTACCCCTACGGTCAACCGCCTGCGGAGCGCTGACTCAGCCCACCTCTGCCAGAGCTTCAGCAGTGTCCACAGTCTGGACATGACTTTCACTCAGCTGTCAGACAGGTAGGAGCGGAGACACCACTTTAAATGGATGTAATCAAATTATTTGGTCACTGTGATGCAGTGTTCCATCAGAGATATTCATGACTGTTTTCTTTTCCAGTGGTTTTTATTTTTTGGGCTACTCAGCTGAAGAAATGTCTGGTCGATCTTGGTACAGTCTTCTCCACCCTGAAGACCTCTCCTCGAGTGCAGATTCTCATAAAAGTTTGAGTAAGTATAGAATCCGTGGAATGAAAAATTAGTATTACGCTGGTTTGATATTTGGACGAAAGCTCCTTGCAATGAAAAACAAGGTGTTTAGGTTCCAAAAACACAACTAAACATTTTTTCAACATTTCAATGTTTTTTGGAACTTGAACACATGAAATACTTTCCACAAATTTACCATCTTCTTTTTTATGACACCAGCCCTTAGGCTATATTATCATAGGTGCATTCTTAATTTTTCTCTCTAATGAAGCAAGCAGTGTGCATATGCTTATCCAACATAATACTTATGTTGTACTAAAGGGGCCTCTAGGGTCAAATGTTTTACTCAAATGTTTACTTAATCTAGCACAAATTTTGAAAGACTCCAGCGATTATATTGGATGTTCAAAAGCTGCTCATTTGATGAGAATGGCTGTAGAACTTTTATAGTGTTTATTTAAATTTCTCAGTTTTTGTGACTTTTTCAGACTTCAGTATTTAGCAATGGAAAACTTAATCAGATGCCTGGTGTGATTTCACCGTATACGTGTCACATGTTTCATGAATTTCAAGACTGTTCACTACTGAGGAAGGTGCATGATAATAACCTTGAGTGTTTCTTCCCTGTCCGGTCCAGTGCAGGCAGATGAGGGCTTCCAGGTAGAGATGGTGTTGAGACTCCAGCACAAGGATCTGTCTTGGACCTGGGTCTACGTTCAAGCTATCAAGGACTCTGAGTGCCAGGAAATCAGCTGCACTAACTACATCATCAGGTATGTGGAATTACTTCACTGACCTTCAGCTGACCGAATTGAGTGTGTAAAGAAATACTGGTCCATGAATACATCATCATGTGAAAAAACACTGCCTTTGCTTACACAGTACTCTGCTTTTACAGTGAAACAGAGGCCAGATTTCTCCTGCAGAAAACCAACAGCGATGCCTTCAGACCATCCTGTCAGACAAATTCCTGCCACTCTGCAGCTGCACAGATGCCCCACACTCAGGGCTGCGACCTCACAAAACGTTTTAAAAGGCAGAGGACGTCTGACAGCCAAAGCGAGGAGCCCGGCGCCAAGACTCGGAGGGGATATGAGCGAGACATCCTCTACGTGGCGCGCGCCTCCTCCCAAGGTGACGGCTCACCTGCTCCCGCGGGAGACGGCCCCGCTCTCTTCACCCCTCCCTACAGCCCGGCCTCCTCCGGCTCCCCTCTGCAGGAGGACGAGCTCAGCCCCGACTTCCTGATGGATGTGCATGGCTACACAGATCGGCTGCTGTCCTCCCCCGAGGGCTCTCCGTCCTATTACTCCTACCCCGAGGCCGGGCCCGCCTGTCACCAATCACCCTCCGACTCCCTCCCTGCGGCCGCCGAATACACCTTCGATCAGGGAGGCAGCAGCATGACCGGCGACCGCTCTCCGGATGCCTCCTTATCTCCGGCCTACGATTTCCAAGCTCGATTAGTCCCAGACCGCCTGTCTGCGTCAGACGTGTGCGAGAGCCCCGCGGACTGCGGCCTGCATCAAGACGACTTCGGCCTTCTGGAGCAGCCGCAAGGGGGCAGCTCTTTCCAGGTGTGTCTCGTTCCCCACAGCGTGTTGTCGCTGCACTCCAGCCTTCTCACCCCCAACCCCTCCCCCACATCCCAGGAATCCTTCCAGTACAACGAGAGGGAGCGGGTAGAGATCAGCATTCTGGCTCAGCAGATCTCGTCCTTGGCCAGCAGCTTTGACATGTACCGCACCCTGAGCCCGGTCCAGAATACGTCTCAGGCGGCCACAGAGAGCCCGCCTCTCTCTGCCTGTGACTGGCCTCAGCGCCCCCCTCCCCCCACAGTCGTTCCCCTCAAGCCGGAGCTGGTCCTAGACGACGGCGTGTTCGACAGCATCCTGAAAGACCTGGAAATGGTCGCAGGGAAAGGCCCCGGTGTCGTTTCCTACAGCTACCAGCAGGGTTCGGCGTGTAGAAGGACTGTGACCCATCAGCTGGACCGGGAGCCCCCCCACCTCTCCCCCTCCAGCCCAGAGGACTCGCTGCCTACAGAGCAGTTCGGCCCGGCCAGCATCACCTCCATGGATCCCTTCACTTTCCAGTTGGGAAGCCATGACCAAAACACTGGGTTGCATCAACTCAACCACTATCTGCACAGTAGCCTCCAGCAAGGTAATTTCTAACATACAGTGCAGCCACTGAACTAATGGTTTTCTGTTTAGGCTTTCTTTCACATGTTTAAGTTATCAATATTGGAGTTACATGCCACTAATATTATTCTCCCTCCTCTTTCAGATGGACTTGTTGAAGAAAACTTGTACTGAAATAAGTCTGTGACTTACTGTACTACCACTTGTATGACATATTGTCAAGGCAATCATTCTTCACTGGATTCAAAGAAGAGTTTGAGCAAAGACTTTTAAAGGACATCTTTGCTAAAGAGTTGGAAACAGTTTCCCCAAATGAGTTATTTTTGAATGTACAATAGAATCTAAACTAGATTCTGAACTTTCCCTAGTGGACCAAACTTGTAGACTTTAGCTTTGTCTCCATTCCTCTAGACTGCTGTCATCTTTCCAATGTGTTTTATGTTGTTGATGTCTCATATTGTATGAAAAAGGTACTTTTTTTAAATCTGTTTTACAACACTTACACACTGACAGGGAATTTATTTTCTCGTTCTAATATTGAGTGACCACAATTTACTATAGAGCACTTTATTAAAGCCATTGCCACAAGGATTTTATAAATGAAAATACATATTGATTTGAAGGAATATTACCTATGTTCTTAAACTACCTTGATGAGCTATATCACATAGATCATTATTTGCAACTAAGATCCACTTGTTAACATTTGGTTTTACTTGCCTTAAAAAAATCCCACAGAGGTATGAAAGATACTTCTCAGTGTTTGCCTGTTTGAAAAGGTTTACATTCCTTTATTCCTTTATATTCTCAGTGTGCCTTTAATGCATTTATGCTGTTGTACAGGAAAAAAGGTGCACAACCTCAATCAGTGAGATGATGAACTAATCACAATGATGATGATTGTTAGTTCAATACCTACCTCAATGGTACCTCTAAATTCATTCCAAGTCTGAAGTTTTTTAATTAATTGTATTTATTTAGTTTGAATACACTTAACCTTTCCCTCACTAAATAGTGTTGAAAAGTATTTTACTTTACCATAATGTGAATCATGTTAAATGTTACTTGTGTTCATTGCAGATATGTTTTTATTTTTGTTTGATATTGGTACGTGTCTAATTGTTCAGTGTTTCAAAATGTTGAAATGCAAATAAAACAAATTAAAAATATGTTGTGTCTTGGCTGATATCTTGATGAGAGTATACAACATATCATTTGTCTTCCATGAACACTTTCAGCACTAGACAGCTCCCCAGTCTATTTTGTACACTACCGCCCTCTTTCTGACTCTTACAGTAAATGCAACGACAACTATTTTTTTGAGCTGAACATATTGATACCTTTAAAAACCAAACTATCAAACATCACATTTCATGTTTACCCCATTAGTGCCAAACTAGAGCGTGTTTCTGTCTGAAGGTCACCTTGGAGTGGTGTGCGTAGCCCAACGTTTTATGTAATGAAAACATGAAATGCACCTTTTTGCAGGATCAGTTATATATCACAGTTGTCTGCTGAGTGGTTATTTTTATGTGCAAACCTGATCAGATTGCAGCTGGATAAACGGCCCTATGCATGAAGTCTATTGGTGCTCCATTGATTTTTACATATTGTCGCCTGGGGGGGGCATATAAACTGTACATAGTAGAATCAATTATCTGCTTAGACAGATGTGCAGAGTCAATGCATAAATACATTCATTGAGTTAGACAAAGAACAGAATTGAGTGGGCGTCGAGGTGACTGACGTATCGCTGGTTAAACACAGTCATAGCTGCAGGGAGGCACTTGGTCAGGATGCATGTCATAAATGGGGAAAAATGCTGCACAAGCTCACAGGGAGCACCACAGTCATGCTGGTGCAGTGTGTGCAATGCGGTGCCCCCACGTTTTTTTCCTCATAAAAGTTGAAACAACCACTAGATGGAGTGATAGCTCTAATCGCTTCCCAACATAGCACAACATAACAGCTTGGCCCACAGTCATGTCATCTGCATGCTTTTTGTGCAGTGTTCCTTACGCCATTAAGTGTGGAGGAATGTGGAGGAGAATCGTGTGTGTGTGTGTGTGTGTGTGTGTGTGTGTAGATTAGAGCATACAGCACAAGAGGACATCATTCAGTTCATTCATGAGCAAACAATCCAGATGCCTAGTCTCATCCACAGAGACCTAATTAAGAGTGATGTCTGTTGAAGGTACAGTGGCAAATAAAGAGCGTAACAAGTGCCCACGATAAGTCAGGAGACGCATCTGCTGTGCCAGGATCTGCCTGCATCGCTCCCTGCTACCTGCAACAATGATGATTTCCCCCGGGCAAAGTGGCACAAACTCTGTGACAGAGGCACTTCCATCCAGACCACCGTGACAGCCAGTCACGAGTCCACCTTCCCATTTCACATCACTGGCAAAACACTCAGCACTCACAGCACGCCCAGGCCTCCACAGAATTTACAACACAACCAGCTATTGTACGGATATAATTGTATCATGGCTGTGGAAGTGTTGCTGTTGTTGCAACTCTTTCACTGTGATTCTGATTTCCCACTGTGACATCAATAAAATCCTGCATGTTATTATTATTGTCACTTTGATTTTTTTTTTTTTTTTACATAATTATACAAATCTTACAATAAAGAAACACTTTGTAATTCCACTTTGTTTAGGAATTACCATAAGGTCCATTTCACCCATTTTTCCTCAAATTGTTCTTCTTGCAATCTCAAAGTATATGTGAGATTTTCAATATCTACAATATATAATATATACAATATCTAGCCATTGTCTCTGGGTAGGAGGCTACTATGTTATTATTATTATTATTATTATTATTATTATTATTATTATTATCATTCTTAGTAGTAGTAGTAGTCGTAGTAGTAGTAGTAGTAGTAGCAGTAGTAATGGTAGAAGTAATAGTGGTAGAAGTAGCCTAGTAGTATTAATGTGCAAACCCTCTGTATTGCAAAGCTACATGTGAAGGTGAGGTTACTCTCTGTCTTTACAACCTCCATAGGTGGATTGTCTGTGTTTGTCTTACATGTCTTAGTGAAAGGTGTCCTGTATACAATGTGAAATAAGATGTGAAAATCAAGTTCAACGGCGAGGCAGATCAGGCAGACAAAGGAGGGCACAAACAAGTAAACACATAAGAGATATGGAGGCAGACGTTCTTTATCTCTCTGTCTCACTCTCTCTCTCTCTCACGCACACACACGCAGACACACAAACACACACACGCTCACTTTGTCTCTGTAGCTTGGGTTAATGCATCACTTAATTACACAGACGGCCCTCCTGTCCTCCTAATATTAAATTAACATGATGTGAGATTAAATTAACCAAATCTATGCCTCGCAGGAGTGGTGAATTAGGGCTGCACCGGTGGAAATGAATGATGAAATGCGTTTGGATGATCCTATGATCCATATCTGGGGGAAACGGCGGTGCAGCTGAAGATAATGTTGCACGGTAGCACTGACAAAAGGGAAACACAAGGAAAACTGTCATCTGCCCTACTTCAGTAGCTTCCAAAGTGCTTTCTCAGGTGGATGGCTGGAGGGCGGATGCTGAGGGAAGAGCGCATCAGTGCAGTAAAACAGAGCAGCTCATGGATGCGATTCTTTTCAAAGCCGCGCATGCCTCCCACGAGCAGCCAGGGTTTCATATCCTGCCTCACCGGTGGCTTCTCTCAAATGATTACCTCATTTCCTTGCACAGAAAACCTCTCTGAATTGAATTTGATAACACTGATTTCAGACAACAGGGCCTCAGGTGGCACTGCTGCGTCTTCGTTTATTTGGCGGGGTTCATGCTTTTATTGTTGGTGCAACCAAGCTTGAGGGCACTGTTGAAAGCCTATCTTGCGGTATAGTCTGAGACAGATGAATATATGGAAGTGGTATTTTGCTCCGGGATTGTCTGGCCGATGGAACCTGTGACCAAGATGATGACCTCCAAGGTCAGAAGGAGGTGTCATACATCAGAAGGGAGACCTGTGGTGTTATTGGATGTTAACCTGAACCAGCCTTTCCATTCTCTCCATTCCACAAGGAAATACTGTTCAGTGTGTGACTCATTTTCTCATTGTCTCAATGTATGAAACAGCAAGCCATTGTTCTGGGTGGATCACATTTCCATGTCTAAAACATTGCACTGTGTCCCACTTTTCAAACGAGGCCCAACACCTGACCGGCGTTCAGTCAGTGCACACCGACGCTGTAATTGGGTTAAACAAAAAGACCCAAAATAGACTGCAGCCCATTCCTTCAGGGCTCCTCCTGTTTTCTCCTGTTGCAACGCCTGAAACCACATGATTCAACATCGGATCACGCTCACGCACAGTCAACACATCCTGTTGATATTCACGAGAGTACGGCCAGCCGACCGGGGAGAAGAATGCAAACGACAGCCTAACAGCGAAGCTTACTTGCATATGAATTGTTTGATTTATTCTCTACCACTCTCTCCAGGAAAAGTCTGCTGCCGAAGGCGAAGCACCTGTCCACAGAAGAGACATAAGCATCCCACTGCGGCGAGATTTGATAAATATGCTATCTTTTGTTGTTGGAAAATGCTTGTGTATTAAAAAAACATTTTCTCATTCAAGAATTTACCACGAGGGATTTTAGAATACGTGCCTGGATGTAGTATTGTGCTTTACAGCAGTCCCACACAGATTTTAGCTTTCAGTTAATTTCTGTTCAAGTAATACTATTGGTTTTAGGGAGGAAAATCTCTCAATATACTGTGTATTTACCTTCCATAAGCCCATCCTCCAGCATTCACAAAATCAATGCTGTGTGCTGGAATTCCAATACTCAGCAGCATATAGGTGGATCTCTGCAGGATACACTTAGATTTTTCAAGGCCAGTCTTGTACATGCAGCAATGTGACTATTACAGCAACTGGATAAAAATGACAGTGATCGCTTGTGATACCTTGATGACCAAAGATGATTCGTCAGTGACATTCGGTAGAGGCTCCTCATAGGGGTTTACATGGTGTACTCACATATGGGAAAACATATCGGTTGTTTCAGGTGAAGAATGGTGACTTGAATGAATAGCTTCAACAGGCACAAATGTCCTGTTGTCTGAAAATGTCACGATTGCTCTCTCTTTTTTATTTGTGTTTGATTGTGTTTTGTGTTTCTTTTGTTGCTCTTTTGTCATTTTGTGACAAACACGTCTTACATTGCATTAGATTATGTCATTTAGCAGACGCTTTTGTCCAAAGAGATTTATAATAAGTGCATTCTGTCAAGAGCAGTCAAACAGACCATATATCACAGGCTTCACTGCTAAGCCTTCAATAGAAATAAGTAGCATTTCTAGAATCAGAGACTTTTTTTTATTGCTTTTTTATTATTATGAAGAGTAGAAGGGGAAAAGGATTGTTACTTGATCGGTTATACATTACATTTCATGTCTTGTTTAAAAGCATGAGTCATTTTAAATGGACCTGACTTGACTTGCAAACTCGTACTTCTTGTGAGGGAGAGCTTGTGTGTGTTTGTGTGTGTGTGTGTGTGTGTGTGTGTACGTTTGTGTGTGTGTGTGTTGGGGGGGTTGAGGGGAGATGTTTAAAATTCATCATAAATCATTAGACCCTTTCAATGCTCAGTTAGCTTGGGTTTAGCCCTCATTAATAATGCTGATGGTACGACTCCCTCAAAGGGCACAACAGAGACAATATCCAAGTTAGATGTTTCACTGCAGTCCTGGCTTCTTCTCACCCTTTAAAAGGAAACTTTAAGCAGCTCACTAATTGTCCTAAACCTCTTTGACAAAAAGAGCAAAGATCTCTCCTGGGCCTTCCTTTGACACTTCGGAGACGTTTGCTCTACAGATTCGGATTGTGCTGTTGTGCAGTCTTTGTCGTTTACATCTGTCAATTCCAAGTGCTTCAGACAGCGGAGTTGTGATTGGAGCTGAAGTCAAAGTCAGGTAGAGAGGATTTTGCTCGCATTTCTGAATAATGCATTCTCTGCAGGATATTTGGAATTTCTTGGGATTGAATTAACATATGTGTAGTTCTGTAGTTATTAATATTTCTGAGTAACAGTGAACCCAGTAGGAGCGGGAATCTCTCAACTACAGAAGGAACCTCTCCCTCTCTGATGTACTTCAGTCCATGAGGCAAACTTTGGGTAGCGACAAGGGACAAGACAAAACTCATGTGGTTTCACACATCCATAAAGTACAGTCGGCATAGCGGGAGTCAGTGTGTGGGTGATCCGCTATGCTGTTTGAAGGATGGAAAAAAAAAAAAAAGACAGAGAACAACATGAAGAAGATAAGCAGAGAGAGAGAGAGAACATTCCCATGCACCTCTTCAATGAGACTCTTTCCTTTTTATCACTTGACCTTTGGGTATAAACAGTTGGGGAAATTGTAAAGGAAATGTCCACTGTTACTAAGCAACACCGTTAATTCATTTATTTGTTATCTTGAGGGTTTTCCACATTTATTTTTCTATACTTTTTTTTTTTCTATAAATATGCATGTTGGGAAATAGTGGATGATAGACACTGAGTGTCCTTTAAATGCACAAAGTGCTCCAGATAAAACATCACACAACAGTCAACAGGTCTCATTCATGATAAGGTGTTTCATCTTCATATCAGCATCACAAGTATTCCGGTGTTCAAAGAAGAGAATATTGTGAATATTACCATGGAAACAGAACTTACAGACTACAAGCAGGGATGGTAAATGGGCTAAAGTGTTAACAAGCGTCAGTACCCTGGCTGATATTAGCATATCCCAGATATCATATTTGAATTTCTAATAATAAGGGAATGAGCTTATCCCTGCCGTTATAAACAGGAAATGGCTTTTATTTATCATACAATTCTTAAACAGAATACTTTAGTAATCCAGATATTATAGGAATAGAAATGTGTGTGAATAGTTTCCCTAAATCGTTTGTAAGATCCATCCATCTGTTATATTCTAGTTCAGTGCTGAAATTGGCAAACTACTTCGACAAGGGAAAAAAAAACAGTCAGAGAGAGACTCTACAATCAAGGTCACACACTTGACTTTGCATTAGCATGGAATTGGTTGGTAATATAGGGAACAATCTAATAAAATGAACAGTGCTGAGAGGTTTCTGTCACGGTAATATATGCTTGAGCTGGGCATATTTCCTCTGATTTGTGAACACTGTCTTGCTTTTCGTTCATTGGCACCTTTTATCCATCATCCATCTCATGATGTCTCTAAATCACGTTACATGTAAAATCATTCGAAATGACAAAAAGAGACAAGACCCATCAATTTTAATGATAACTATTTAGCTCATTTCAGCTCTCGCTAATGGCAATAATTGGAGATCGCACCGCCCGGGCGACAATTCGGCATTTCCCACTCATTAATCTATTCATCTTACACTCAGATTAATGTGCTGACAGTGATCCCGGTGACCCCGGGCCTACAGGGAGCCCCCCCGTCACGTGTCCCGCACCACACAGGACATGCAGACCCCTTCCTAGTTCCTACAGTCCGCACTGGTGGGACAGCAGTGGGAGACTCCAAATAGAAAATGACTTTGGGCCTACTGCCAAATGTAAAATAAAGATGTCATTAGAAAGTAATATGAACATAGATTTGCTACACATACTTTATTGTACAATCACAGAGCACACCCGCGCGCACACACACACACACACACACACACACACACACACATCAAGCACTGTGTGCTCCAACAAACAAAAATCAATAATCATTTCATAAAGCTAATCATACGTGAATTCTTTGCATTTTGAATAGGAAAGCAGTTTATTAGAATAGAATAAGCTCTATTTAGTGTTAAAGGGGAGAGCCACCCATTTTAAGAATTCACATAAGCTATCTCTGTGCCCCAGGACAGATCAGTCAGTGTCTGTGAACTTGCACCACTCTTTCCTAAAGCTAGAAATCAGAGATTTCTCGAATCCCTTGAGTTTGTGATGTCGCTGGGATGTAAAATCAAGGGCTGCTCCATTGGCAATGAATGTGGCAGTGACTCTGTGGAGCTGTAAGTTGAGTTGTCAAACCATAATGAAGTTCATATTCTAGCACTGCAAGCAGGTATGAACCAGAATTTAAACTTCATTTTCGTGCAGGAACTCACACAAAAACATATCAGTGTTGACCCATTCTTTGTCTATGGAGCAGAGATTTGACAGACCCAGTTACATCACAAATTCAAGGGTTTAGTTCCAGTTTCTAGCTTTAAGAAAGAGTGGCGCGAGTTCACAAGTATTGACCACGGGTTAAATCCAGGGTTAAAGGAGGAACATAATGTGAATTCTTAAAGTGTGTGGTATTCCCCTTTAAAGTGGCTGCTTTGCCCTCTCGGCTGTATTGAAAAAGTCTGCGCCCCTCAAGGGGACCTTAAAACACACATACAGCCAGGAGCCAGAGCCACAGAGTCTACAAATCATTTTCTTTCTATTGGCTTCACATCGTCAATATGAGCCGCCTTGTGTGTTTCCTCCGCACAGCAAACACGCGCCTCGCTCCTGTGTTCTTTTCTAATCTGTGTGTTATGAGTGTGGGGTTGGACGGGTGCGAGTGTCTAATGGGACTTCTGATGATGAACGCCGAGGCATTGACACAAGGATGATTTATTGTACGCCAGTCACTGGGGGTGCGCTCAGGCTGGGCCACCCAGGGAGATGCCTTCCATCACATCTCATTTGCATTCACTCGATTCCTGAGCTGACGATGACTCACGCCACTAATGAGGCACCCACAGGACAGGAATGCGTTCAGCTCACTCTTTCTTGTATCTAGTTACGCCATTGTTTTATCCCCCGCCGCAAATATGCAAGCAGTGCCACAGCAGAATCTGCATATGCAGGGTAATTGTTTTACATCTTTGCAACTCAGTATATATAATAGATTTACGATTCATTTGCAGGCATGTCCCGTGTTGCAGATGCTCACCTGGTTTTGTACACAAACTGTGAACAAGTAGACAAATAATTCAGGTGCCAGGTGCCTGCAGTATAGTGCCCCCTGTCAGAACAATGTCACCTCACAACAGGCCTTGTTTACATAGTGATTTTATTTTTGTGATTTTTTTTTTTTTCGCTTTTATTTTAGTGTCTGAGGTTTTGATACAAAGACTGACTGTACTATGTGATGGATTAACATTAGTTTCAGTCACAATAAAATGTAAAATTGCGTTTTCACCTTGTTAGCTAATTTAGCATCATCATAACATACACCTACATATGTAACAGTAAATGCTTGTTGTTTTTGCTTCTTTTTAGTGGTATTTTTAGTGGTTACTTCATGATGTACCAGTAAGCATACATAAAAATTCCAACCAATGATACCATCAGATTTTTGAACAAGCCCCACTCGCCCCTGCATATAAAACCTGCAACTTAGTCCCAATAAGACGCTATGGTTGTGTCCCGGTGGCTGGAATTTATTCATTTTGAAGACTCCGGAATTTGTGACAACTCAAAGATTATGTGTAAAGCATTGAGTCACTTTACATGTTTGTTCTGGTCCAACCCACCCATCTCGGAACAGTGCCTCCCTGCATTATGTCCCGCCCCAACATCCTGTTTCAACTGGAAATACGTTGAATTACAGAAGCAAGATGCCATCAAAATGCTTTCTGTGACTTTAAGAGATGTAAGAGGTTTGCTTCAATGTGCAATGTTGCAAAGGCTTATACCACAAAACCAACTCTTCAAAAACATATCTGAATATACCCTAAATGTAGATAATGTGGTAATGTGTTGACTGTTGTCAGTGTTGCAGACAGTCTAGTAGAGGGAGGAAGTGGGAGTGTGAACAGTGACAGAGAGGTAGTTTGAGATTTAATCACTCAAAACCTCTAGTGAGGATTTCTTACCCTCATTCCTTCCTCCTCCTCCGCCTAATAAATCCTGCCCTAATAAAGCAGCTCATTGCTATGAAAACACCTTTGTGAAATCAAAATACCAAAATGAATGTGCAAATTGAAATTTACGAGTCTAATAACAATCCATGACATCACTTTAGGCTTGAATACATTTCCAACACGTCTCCTCTTTAGCCGGGGTCCTCGGGTCATTCTTCATTGGAGAAATAATTGTTCTGTGGATTGCTCTTTGAATAATCAACACCAAAGGCTAGAGCACATTGGAAAAATACAAACTGCTCTCCAGAAGTCAGATATTGAATGTGTAGCCAACAAGAGTGCATTCATAATTCAATATCAGACGAAGTACGTATTTAGTATCTTGGCAAATCAAGAAATGGATGCTCAAATCCACTGTAAGATGCCATTTTGAGGATTTTCATGTTATTTTTTTACCAACAAAACTGCTACAAAATGTCAGTAATGTTCAAAGAGTTGTGAATTCAGTTCATTCCTCTGCACATGTCATTTTAGCAATCCCAATTCAGACATCAGACACTGTATCTAAACTTGGCGGTGGCCTCCTGCGGTGCGTGGCCTTTCAATTCAGAGTGCCATTCCTGGAAGAGTGCTGGCTGCCTGACTGACAGGTTTAGTGGGCGGTAAAAATGTGCCGTGTTCCCCGGAGCAAGACGTAGCAGTCGTCCTCACCAACTTCTCTGTGTCTTTTCTCTCCTATCGATCCGAGGCAGTTAGACCGTGTCCGTCCATACGAAAGGGTCGCACGGCCTCTCTTTATGTCGTCCAGTGTCACTGTGGACGGACACGGGCGCCAGTGGCCACTTAGACTACATAAAAGCCCGCGGGGAGGCGTGTAATGCTCTGGATGTTCCACCGCAGCACTTTACGGGCCGCCTCAGGGAGCGGCCGGAAGGCGTGTGAATCGGCTCGCACGTCCCCCACCGACAGTGACACATAAAAAAAGCGAATGGCCCCATTGGGGGGGGAGAGAAATACAGAGTTCACTTCATTCCCGGCTTATACTAAAAGTTGATTGAAATGACTCCGTCCCCTACACTTGGCAGGGAGAATCAAGTATTAATTACAGTTAATCAAACTTTGCAGATTATAGGGAAACGTGAAAGGGTCAAAAATTGGACGACTGCTCTCTGAGTGCTCGCTGGCTTCATTCGGGGCATGTTGGTGCCTTTTAAGTGTCTGAGCGGCCTTCTGCTGAGGTTGGAATTTCTGCGTATTAGCAAGTTATTAACTTCCCCTAATAGGAAAATCCTGCTCTTGGAATGCAAACGAGGTGAGGGAGCAGTTAGGTGACAATGAGAGCATCGCTCAGCCGCTCATGGGATAATAATGATGTGTTCATTCATGCAGAGGGTGAAACGGCCTCCCCGTCCTTTAGTGTTGGTCTAACACGAACATGTCAAAAGTCTAACAGAGTTTTCTTTAAGTGTCTAGTCATGAAATTGAATGCCGTGGGTCATGCAGCATTAGGGCGAACTGGGACTTTGTCATCAAGAATTCTAATTCTGACTATACTGTGCGGTCTGAACCGACTGCCTTGATGAGGATGGCCATTTAATGACCATTGCTGGCTCATCATTCTTCGGGCCATCTTTATTCATGTCTTTATTGATTTTACAGAGGTGATTATGTAATTGTGAAAACATGTAACGTCAGGTGCATAAATCATTTCCCCCTGCAATTCTTCATGATATTCAACTCAATTATCGTTAAAACTCCTCACAACATGACATCAATTGTTTTGGACATGATAAGAAAGGCAGTGGTGTACGCAAATAAGTTGCTTTATATCTACATCCCAGGAAAAAATACATGCAACTTAACCATTAGGACTTTATTTAGAATAATCCTTCTTTTATGTGTGGATTCATTTTAACCCTACATTCCACATTGCAGAGGTCATATATTTTACAGAGGCACCTTTTACCTACTAACATTGTATATTACATTTTTTCCTGTCGATATTATCAATTTGGATTTGCACCCAACACTTTCTGATCATCTCTATAATGAGTTTACCAAGTGAACCACAGAGGATGTTTAGTGACTAGTTTTCTTGTACATGAGCAATGCAGGTGGTCTTAATATAATGTAAATTTGAAATCAATGTGTTTCAACAAACAATGTTTCTAATCTAACTAATTTTAACTTTCTCATTCAAATATTTTTGCATCTGAGTTATAGTATGTGCAGCCAAATTTACACTCATGTAACAAACTAAATCTACAGCACACTTTGATACTACTGATGTGTGATGTATGAATTCTCTATCTTTATGTCACTCTAAATAAATTGGTGAGTCTATTCCTCACATAAAAAGGTGGGTAAATTGAGTTTGGATGGGTTTACCCTTCACTACATGTCTGGTGTCTGTCTTTACTTGAAAGAGATGTGACTTTGTGAATATACTGTATGTGTGCAAATTCAGCTGCATAATGAGAGAGATGAGAAGAGAGAGATGATGAGAAATGTGGAAGCAACGGATTACACTACAGCAGCCAAAGCCATAACCTTGTCAGACTGAAACCAATGTGAAGATCCATGACACTAAACTAAATCAATTTAGCAATTAAAACTGCAACTGCAATCTCACACAATTTGGCTGCACAACAGACAAAAGCGGTGGCAGTAATTAACTGGAGTGAAACACATTGTTCAGACCTGATGATGTGTCAATAACTGTCTCTTTTACATCCCCCATCCAATGTTTGGGAAATGAGGTGTGCGACAAGAACAAAGTGAGGGAGGTAAAGAACAAACAGCTTCCCGAACACACGCGCATAACGCAGATGGAAAAGGGCGGCATCAATTAGCAGATGTGTTCCACTCTGCGTGTGGCCATGTTTTTTCTGGCGTGTGGCTGGAGTGCTCTCCATGCATCAGTTGGCCCCATTATAAAACCTCTCAAAAATGTCATTAGAACCAGTGACCTTTCAAAGAACACCCTATGTGCTCAAACATAATACTTAAAGGCTCACAAATTCAATTCACAATTCATTGGTCAAATATGCATGTTTTTCATCATGAAATTACACATTTGCAAAGGTTGCCACCGCTTGGTGGGAGCCTATCCTTCCCCCCACAATTCTTGGTTTGTGACAAGCGAGGTTAAAAAATCAGCTGCAATTTCTCTTTGTCTTGTCCTCTGGCAGACAGGACAAAAAAAGTTCCGCTGATGGTGATGTCAAGAGTCTGTCAACAGTTCCAGCTCATGAACTGGAGCACAGTCACAATCTCAGCTATTAATTTCCTCTGGATCAGTAGACAAACTCGTCGTCCTGACCCTCAGCTGAACCCTCAGCCTGCTTCCCACTGCACCTTCTGTGTGACTCTGCCTCAACACTGGGCTGCAGGGACAGTTTCTCCCTCCCTGTGTCACATGACGTATGTGCAATAATATGAGCGATTAAAGCTTCAAGAATAGCGCTGATTTGGGGTCACCGGCCATTTCAGAAGCCCACATACGCTTCAGAGGCCAACTGGGACACACGGTCAGGTTCTAGGATGTTTCAAGGCAGCGGGGTGGCGGACCGTCCTTTAACTAGAACGCCTCTGATTTGGCAACCATCCACCCTGCTGAAGTGTCCTTGAGAAAGACACTGAACTCCTCCCAGCTCCAGGCCTGCTGTTCTGTAACTGACCTCTGACCTCCCTGTGGAGGGTGGCAAACAAAAGGACCATTTCCCCTTCAGGGATCAGTACCAGAAAATGTTTTACCCACACAAGCTGAGGAATCAAGGGAGGAAGAACACAAGCACACCGTGTTATGCAGGTGAACTCAGATTATTAGATTGTGAACTACAATTAGAGCTCCAGTAAATCCCACCTCTTATTCACACGGATTTAAAACACGCACAGCCAGCTTAGTGAATCAGACCCGGCAGTCTTTGGGTGAACACGGGGTTATAGGTTGAAATGTATCTCTATTGGCACACTCTGTTCTGGCATCTCGTGGCCGTGTCAATCATCTCTCTCCAAAGCTTCTCATCTAGCGCTAATCTCCTCACTCAGGGGCTTCATCCCGCAGCAAACATGATTCCCTGCTTAACACCTCCAGGCGTCCACAATTACTTTCACAGTCGCGTGATTCCCAGCAACTCATCGCAGAGGAAGCTGGCGTTGTGCAGCTCGACGCGTCTCTATCTCTAATATGGCACTTTTCCTCCACTGAATTTGCCAAAAGTAGATAAAGAGATAATGATGGTCTGTCCTTGTGTCAACTGCACATTTCACCCATGGATCAATTGATAGATTGGCTTGTAATTTCCCTCTTAGCGTGAGAAAGAAAGTGTGAAACAGAGGAGAGAGCATTCTAATTTGCTCCGACGAGCTCCCTCCGGCGGCTCCGACAGCTGCTGATGTGTCTCTAATTGATTTCCATGGCATCCTCAGATGAGTGTGTAAGAAAAGAGCAGGGAAACTACACTTTGTGTTGGGAGTGCGCAGGTTCAGGCCCACCAGCACCAGGAAGAGGGTTAGGAACTCTACTGAAGTTGTCCTTCACAACTAATCAATCATACCAGTGAAGTAAAAGTAATATCCATGTTAATTAATTAACGAGCTAGCTTGATAGCTACATTTATAAAGTGTCTTCGCATCAACATTTAATACAAGAGTGTGCAAATTGGGCTCCAATGGATGCTCAACTGAAAAATGAGAGGGAATATAACCTTGTAATTTGCATGTCTTCCAGGTTTTGAAAAATGCTGAAGGTGACTGATTGCGTTTAGAGGCGGAATCATCCCTCTATCACCCTCACCAATAACAAATGAGATTAAGCCAGTCATAAGTGATTCAAAGGGCAGTTTGTTAAAGGGCAGTTTTCCCCAAAAGAAAAAAAGCAGCTTGCTCTATTTAGTCTCTTGATGAAACTGTGTAGCATTTTTCAGCCTTATTTGACAAGGCACTTAACCAGCCAGCCCTCCTCTCCAGCCAGGGGACCAAAAACCCAAACCCTGGGTGGATCTTAGTTGTCTTTTCCTCTTTAACTCTTAGCAGTGTCATGCACACAGCATTTATCTTCATGTAGTGCGCTGGACGGCAAAGGATTTAGAAGAGGAGCTACTCTCAATCTTTCATAGTGCCAGAACCTCTTTTTGAATATTAAAAAGGCTATCTCCTTGATCAAAGAGCTTTGGCTTTGAACTCTTGCCAGAATGAAGGCACAGGATGGATACTGTGATATAAATGCACCAGCGTATAGCAGAGTGAAATAAATGTATAGAAATATTACAGAAATAGAGATATGGTTATCATTAAAGCCTGGTTCTTGATGAGTGTGTGTGTTTATGTGTGTGTGAGAGCGAGAGCAAGAGAGCTGCGTACTCTTCTTTGTAATCCAAAGGAAGCGAGGATTAATCATTGACAGGTATTTTATCATCTGCTTATATCTAATCTTTATGCCTGCTTTAGCACATCAATAAACACATTAGTATGGTGTTGCCAATCGATGCGTGCAGACTGACAAACCTTTTGGCCAAGGCCACAGTATTAACAAGAGCCTGGGAGATCAGTTGAGTCTCACTGCAAATTAAACCCCTTGAACTCCTCACCTTGCATTCAGTGCCGGCCCAACATTTATCAAACATTCATAGCTGCAAAGCCATTTGAATCAGCACAAGACCTACAATCAATTCCAGGCTTAGAGAGAGGTTTACCAACTGGAATGCTGTCAATAACTATTTAAGATTCACTGTAGATTTCCCATGCGCGAATCGACATCCTGCGTCCCGGGTCGGCCGCGCGTTTGTGATTCAGACTTGTCTTGACTCATTTTGACTTGGTCATCTCTGTCAGTAATTTGTTTATTTAAATGCCCTCTCGTGGCACAGTTTCTAAGATCTACTGTGATCCACTAGACTCTGCAGGGAAACCACCTGCTGTTACAGCTTTGAGGGATCAGCATCTAAGGGCATTAGATCTACATCCTAACTGGAAAACTGTTTGGTCCAATTTTAATTACACCTTGAAAAACATTATTCATGTCAAGGTTTACGCTACATACTATTAGGTATCAGATGAAACTTTTTTTCATTCCAGTCTATATGTTCTGGGAATGTCCTGTTGTAGCCATTTTTGGGACCATGCCAACACTGTTCTCTGTGCCTTGATTAAGATCCATTATGTATCAAACCCATGTTTATGCTTAATGACGATACTGATATTCAGTTAAGAGTTACCGAACCATTAAATGTTATTTGCAGGTTTTACAGCAGCTATGAAAATAATTGTTCAAAATTGGATTACTCCAGATGTTTGTGTGAAGGCATTTTGGTTATATTCTCTGCAACATATAGTAAGCTTGGAATTTATGACTGCCAGGGTGAACAAAGCCATCTACAGTTAAAGCAAGGACGTCTCTAACATTCTTCTAACATTTCTGATTTTATTGTATCTAAAAGGTGAATAACTTAATATAACAATCTTATCTTCATGCAACATTTGAATGTACACTGTCTGTTGCCCCCCACCCCTTTTTCCCTCCAAGCCCCCTATTGTTAGTAATGATGACTGTAAATGTTTTATCACAAAAAATAGACAATACTCTTGTCGCTACCCCCCCATCCAGTGTTTAAAGATATCATACTACATAGTATGATTGGAATGAAATCACATAATACTTATTAGGCTCCACTAATTAATTGCCCTGGTCTTAAAACAGACTTGGCTCCCTCTGGTCTTGGTCTTTACTTGGTCTTGGACTTCACTCGGACCCAACTGAGGTACCACAGCTTTGACTATGCTAATTCTTAGGATACACAAGCAGTAGAAGTGGTTCACAATAGATGCACTGCCTCTCCTCTGACTCTATTAACAGTGAACAAGTCAATTCGCTTTAAATTGTATTTTTTTTCACAGATAAATATTCAAATTGTGTGTGTTTTCACAGTCCTCCCTGCCATATCCATTATGATTAGCTACAAATATAGAGCATGACATGCCGAGATGCTAATTTTTTCATTTCCTCTCTATGGCTCTTACACATTAATGTGGGATCCAAGAAAGTACACAAAGCACTTCAGCGCAAATGTGCTCTTTGTGTCTGTCCTCAGATCCTTTTATTACTGGCTTAATCAAGGGTGTTCACCTGGGTCATCATTTGACAAACCTGAAGATGTAATTCAGAGAAGCAAGCCAAGCCAAAAGTGGTGCTCTTAATGATACACGTTGCTGTAAGTGGTGCACTTGATGGTGACATAAATGTGAGACACTTCTAAAAGTTGGTGAGTGGCTTCAGCTGCAAAATTACAACTCTGAGTGAGAGTCATTGAAGCACTTGGTACAGTACTGAAGCTGTTTACTATTGACTCAATTCACAAAGCTGTGCCATACTATTGTTTGACCGGATAAGAAGGCCCAATCAGTGACATGGTTTATGGGAAGTCCTGTGCCAAATTAGTATTATAAGTGTTAATGAGCTATCTGCACCCTGTAACTGCACTGGCCAAAGCTTGTAGCTACTAGTGAGACCTCACTCCCCGGCCAGGGGGAGTAAATACTGCAGTCTCACAGGAAGAGTCTCACACGCCAGGGAAATGTATTGACCCACAAAATGTACTGCAGACGGAGGGATGTATGTCGAGGATAGTATGATACATGTGTGATTGGGAAAAGCATGTACATCATCACAGAGATCATGCCACATTCACATAATGTCGGGAAAAGCGGAAAAACGGGTTAACACCCTGCTGCTGCAACATAGAAGCGATCACATGTTTAACTTGTTGGAATGCCCACTTCCAAAATGGCAAGCTCAACTGTTGATGTTGACAAAATACTTCAAAAAATCAACCATAAAAGACCTGCACCAGGTATTGTTCGCTTTTCTCAGGTAGATTTGGTTATTGCTTTGATTATTACTGATAATTTGGATTTTTATTACCTTGGACAGGTACACATCCGTGGAGTTGCTGCCATGTTTGCCACCTATGTTGACACAATTTATGATGCCAAATGGGAGATATTGGAGCCCACAAAAAATACCTATGTTCTTTTTGTAATTACCACTAGGAGGCTGACCACTATTTCCCTCTTGGCAGCTGGTATTTATGGTAAATTTGAGATGATGTGAATGCAGTATTAGTATCCATACCTCCGTGCACACTGTCAGAGAAAGAGCATCACCTGCCTATGCAACTTCATAGGTAACTGACATGATCCTAGGCAGCCAATGAAGAAGTTTCCCCGATTGGCCGGATATAAGCTGCATGGATGAACCCTGCAACTCACCCGCGATCGTCACCTCATTACTGTTGCCAACTTAATGACTTTGTCGCTGGATTTAGAGACTTTTCAGTCCCCTCTGGTGCCTTTATTTCTAAAAAGTGGCAAATCTAGCTAGATTTTCAGACCATAAGGAGCAATGTTAATGTGTTGACTCCCAAAGCATTTGGCAATGAATCGGTACAGTTGATGCCGATGCACGCACATTTGTGCAACTTGCTTGTCTAATCCAAAGAGGTCTGATGATCACAGCAGCCCCCGTCCCTCAGCTGAGAGCAGGGGACTGTAACAAATATACTGATATGCAAATTAGCGTGTGACTTCATCTGTCGACTTCCAGCAACTTTTTGAGCAGCTGATAGCCACTTTCCTTTGAAGAGAGCATACTTTGAACACTGCACTTTATTGGTTGACAGTTTGGTGCCTGGTGTTACACATCTGCGTGCACCCCCAGATTCATGTGGTGTATGTGTTAATACCCAGACTCGGTGGCACCAGAGGTGAAATTAGTGGGTGTGTAAAGTGTTAGTGTCCAGCTGTAATGGAGGGCTGTGCTGTTTATCTCGTGCTGTTGTGGTAATGCCCAGTGAATGTCCTGTACAGGTGTGTATGGGAATCACTGCATTAGCAGAGCAGCAATACTCAAACAGTGCCAACTGAGTGGAGGGGAGGGGCGACAGAATGAGATCCAGGGAAATTGGCCAGAATGTTTTCCCTTTAGAGGAAAAGACCTCAGGTTCATTAATGCAGCAGTAAAGCAAAGCAGAGTGGCAAAGCACACAATAGGCTCACCGACCCAGTTTTATTGAGTTTTGAATGCACTGTAATGGCAAATACACTCGTACTGATTGGTTGGAAAGTTTATTGTATAGGCAGAATGATTTATTCTGATGCTGGAGTAGAATTTGTTAAATACACATCTCTTTGTTTTCGTCAAGGGGTCACAATTTTATAGAGAACATCTCTAAAACACCTTTCCCTCCTTCCCTTTGAGATCAAATCTAAATCAAACTTAACGAAGTCTATTCTTCTGAGGCAAACTTTTAATTAGTGGAGGGGGTCACTTCAGCTGTCAGGAGTAACTCCACGTGATAAGCCCTCAACCACGGCTGTATCATTATCCTCCGTGAAGTTCCTACCTTTTCCTGCTGGCGCGCTGCCAGCAGAGACGGAGCTGCTGCGGTTTTAGAGCGCTGTACACTTCAGTCTTCCACAATTTAGAGGTAGCGAGCAACGAGTCTCTGGAGACTTGCGGTGTGTGTGCCTACAATGCAGATTTGTTCCATTTTCATGTTGTTTGTTTGTGTGACTCTGTTTCAAACGGGCGCATGAGGGAGTGTGTATTTGTGTTGTGTGTGTGTGTGTGTGTGTGTGTATGAATGGGTTAATGATGGGGTTGGGTGTGACAAAGATAGGGAGAACAGAGAGGGATTGAGATGAAGGAGGAAGAGAGAGAGGAAGAGAGAGATTGAGAGAGAGAGAGAGAGAGAGAGAGAGAGGGAGAGAGAGATTGAGAGAGAGAGAGGGAGAGAGAGGGAGAGAGAGAGAGAGAGAGAGAGAGAGGTGTCCTCCCCATCACCTTTGCAGCACAGTGCATATTTCTGGGCCACGGCGCTGTCTATTAATTTTACGCTACCTGTATTTGAGAAGCTCTATAAATATGCAGAACAGTCCGATGATAAAATCCCCATCACAAGCTGGGGATTGCAAGGTAAGAGGAACTATTGAAATGACCCCAGATGAAGACAAATCCTGATGGCTTTCATAATTGACCACTGGAGAATGGGGAGGAATCACCTCTAGCATTTTAGCTGCAGCCAGAGGGAGCGAACCGGGGCTCTTAGCTTAACGGTGTTAGTGTTATAGCAGATGACACGCAGTACCCTAACACCAGCCGAACACGCTCATCCATCCCATTACTTGTCTGTGGCGTATGAGATAGGCAGGCCATGTTTCATACAAATGTTCCCTCTTTTCGCCTATCAATTTTCAGCATATGACAACCTCACTAATGTTCCTGTGCCGGTGGAGAATCACTTAGATAAATGTGCAGCATTCACTTCGAGAAGATTCCCGTTCCTTAAGGAGGAACATAACCATTACGTGACTATTTCTTTTTCCCCTCATAAGCGAATAGAAGAATATTTTCTCAAAACATCTGTGGAAACACTCTGACCCACTGTGTTTTACTCGGGCTTTGACCTAACTCTTGTCACGATCAGCTCTTGCAGCATCTGAGATTGATGTGACCTCTCTTTCTCCCTACAGAAAATGCTTTATTTTTCACAAACTTCTCCCAAATAAAGGGACATACCACCTCCTCATGTGAAGATTATCCTTTAGGCTGTGTATTAGATTCTCTGGTAGTCTGTGCATAAATTAATTAACACCAACGCTAATTTCGGCAGCATTGCAGAGAATCCTCCTAAGGCAGCCACCTCTCTTTCCATCTAGTCAGCGGAAAGCACATCTGAGTTGCTTCCCAGACTCAACTTCACAGCACAGAGCCACAAATTCGGTACAATACTTCAAGGAATAAGCCCACATGTTCTGAGGAAATCAAGTGGGACTTGCATGAAAACGAATCTTTCGCTCTCTCTGAATGTCTCAAACCCTTAGTAGTCGTGATACTTTTCATGTAGTCCGCACCCCTTTTATTGAAGCCCTCGGAGGACAGCCTCTGTGTGCTGCTGGAGGGATTAATATGAAGCCTAATATGGTGATTGCAACAGGGAATTAATACAAAGGCCGCTCCATAAGCTTTCTAATAGAAAGTGCAGGTATATTAATCTCCTGGCATATGCTGTGCCATGAACCACCATGATCTCTGCTTTGAATTGGCCTGTGTGAGTCATCATGATACTCATGAAATGAAATTGTGGATTATTCTCAAGAGGGTTGAATAACACTTCTGCAGTCACTGTATGAAGACATACAGTACAGTGTTGCTTGTGTAAGTACTCATTTCTATTACTGTTGCTCCTGTTTACGTAGGTGTTAATTTTCATAAGGTACTTGGAGCATACGCTTCTTTCCTCATGCTTTGCGAGACAAATGAAATCAATCATCAATTCTAATTTAAATTTGACAAAACTTTGCAAACTCATTGTTGAGTACTGGAGTTTCCGCTCTTTGTGATAATAAATTGTATTATGTTGGATCTGAATTGTTCTGTCAATCTTCAATTCAATTCACTTCAATTCTCCTGTCACAACATTTCAATAAAACGGCATAAAGCAGAAATTTCCAGTTAATACAGTGCAATACAAGGTTGAGTAGTCCCTTTTTCATTTTGCTGAAAACACAGAGGGCAGAATGTAACCCAGAAAACTGCTTAGTCTCCTTCAGCCTATTAGGAATGTGCTGTGCTTTTGTTTTTGAATTATACCCAATCTCATGCATAGGATATGCATAAAAGTGTCTGCAACAAAGAAAGCTTCCATTAAATATTCAAATCATGAACCTTTAATGCACTGTTCCCCTCAAATGCAAATCAAATGTTTCTTAACAGTGCAGATATAACAGATGACACGATGGAGGCATTCATAGTGCAGCTGAAGCTCATAGTATGTAATGTTTTAGACAACTAGGTATGACAGTGTACACTTTGAACTGACAATGAAATGTATCTAGCATTGTCATGGGTTGAACTAGTTATGCAGGGGGATATTCATTTAAGGGTCTATGCCCTCAGACATACACACTAAAGAAAAAAGTGATTTTATATGGAACTTGCGGTGATTTCATTCATCTGGGCTGCTTTCAATGAAATATTTTTGAATAAAAGGTTCTATATATTAAACATGACACCACAAAGGACCTTTTTTTCACAAAGAGTTCTACTTAGCCTACTCAGATTGAAAAATAATTTTAATATTCATTTTAAAACACTCCTATACTATATCCCAGCCTATCTTTAAATGCCATGTCTTAAACCATGAGGGTGGATCAGTGATATCATTTTTTTTTTTCATTAATACTGGGATTTCATTTGACTATAACCTGAAAGGATGAGAGGCACGTGGAGGATGCAGGACAATGACATAAACACTGGAGTCAAGAGTTTTCTTTGGCAGGTGAGTGAAAGTTTGCTCTGTGAAACAAACATTTACTCTGAGTAAAAACATTTAATAGGTTACTACTTAATTGGGATATTAGGAATTGTATGTGGGCCAACATGCTGTTTAAAACCGTCCTCTTCATTATCGTTAGCTAGGTTAGCACTCGATGTTTGCTAACTTAGCAGATGTGTTACATAGGCCGCAACCAGCTAGCAAGCTGAAATTGATTAGAAATTAACAATGTTAAAGAGAGCGTATTAATGTTAATTTAATGTGTTACTCAATTCAACTGACATTCAAGGTAGCCGGCTAGCTAGCAAGTTAATCACTAGGAGAAGGCTGCTGCTTCAGCTGGCTGGCCTAACAAATCGGTAATTTCGAAGTTTGGGTTTCAGGACGTTTTCTTTTGGTCTTCTCTGAAACAAGCTGATGATAGACCAGATGCGTCTGAAACGTTAGTAGTGTGTTCATTAAAATAACTCATGTGGTGTTGCAAGAGCAGTGTGAGTTTTCTTCACCAAGTTTATGTTTCAGATATTTTCTCTCATGCACCTGCACCAAATCTAGTGGATGTGCAAATAACTACCTACTACATTGTCTCCTCTTAAATGAACTGCCTTCATTTGTTGGTTCATTTGTTCACTGTTAAGGTATTGTTGTCAGTTAACGTTAGGCAGATAATGGGTATTATCAACAACATCCATGTAGCCAGCTTATAAGCCATGGTATTTAAAATGTACCTGCCTTATAAAATATTGCTGTTTTCTGATTTATAGTTATGGATCAGAGGTAATTTGGAAATGTGCTCCAAGGCCCATAAATTATTCTTATTGAAATAATGTTGTGCGCCTGTAAGTAAGCAGTGAGTTGCATAGGTGCGAACAGTATGTTAAGGATTGTCCTCTTGCTGAGATGTCTCTCTCTTTGTATACATACTATACAGCCTATCTATCTATCTATCTATCTATCTATCAGTTTTACCTTATGGTATGATCAGCCTAATGAAATGGTAGTCATTGTTTTCAGTTATTTATCTCAATGTAATAGTAATAAACTTACATTTGAATTAATTTCTCATGTCATTGTGTTTTCAATAATAGTAAAAGTAGGATAAATAGAACCATTTGGTTTATTCTCAGTGGATCTGGTTCTATATGGGAGCATTTTCAGTTTTATACTTCATTTCATACTGTGTATAGCCTCTGAAATGGTTCTATAAAGAACCATAGTTCTGCCCCAAGATTCTTTTCAAAGAACCCTAAGGGCTGTTTGCAAAGAATCACAAAAACAGTTCCATGTAGAACCTTTTCATGGGCGATATAGCCTATATGAAACAAGGTATAGAACCATTTTCAGTTCCATATAGAACCTTTTTTGTAAGAGTGTAGCCTATGCTTTGAAAACAGTCTTCATTAGATTGAGGTCAAACCCCCAGACACCAGGAATTATGCTCTGAAAGACAAGTGATGCACTTTACCTGTACTTGAGGCACGTAGGGGGCAAAGGTTTTCATTCTGAGCTTTTGATTTTGATGTTGATGTTTTCATTCTGTCCTTATCTGCTGATAAATAATGTTGATTTTTAGATGCAGGTCTCCTGGTCTTACTCCATTCAGCTCACCACCTTGACTTCCCTCTAATCGCTCATCACTTCATGCTCCTGTCAAGGTCCTCCGCTAGAAAACGAGAGGCTGTTCTGGGAATTCAACTACATCCACCCCCCTGATGGAAAAGTCTATAGCCAGGCAGAGCCGGGTGCGACAGCTTCATGGATTTTAATAGTAAACAATGACTGCTCCGGCATATTAAGCCAAAGCAGTGAACATCGAGATTGCATCTCAATTGAATTATTGCCAGCAATTTTTGCTGTCATTTTACATTCGCCCACTTACCGTGCTGATGATTAAGGCGGGAGAGAAGAACCACCTTTTCATAGTCATCAGTTTCTTTGGCATTAGATGAGTGTGTTCACTTGATATGACAGGCCATTCATTAGAAAAAATATGATTCTGCAAACTGTCACTCTTTTCTTCCAGAATTAAGAATCAATGAATATGCAAATTCAGTATTCTTTTGAATACCTTTTACCTTTTGCATCATGCCATTTATTTTACCCTTCTTTGACCAAAGTGAAAAAATGTTACGCTTGAAGACGCAATTAAATGTTGCACCTGTTCAGGATGAAAAATCTGTTGTTTTTTTTATGCCATTTTAAGTCTGCTAATCATTCTCTTTTACAGTTCCTGGGCAAAGATGTCCAGCAGCTTTATACAGGTAATGCTCAGGACAGAACATTATTATGCAGAGAAATATTCTACATGTTTGAGCTAGAATCATTGGCACCCAAAGGCATAAATGAAGATGAATTAAGAATTTGGGCCATTTTTTGTAAAAGTGGTGGCTTTTCTGATGTGTGTGTTTACAATTACTGTTACGATTGTGTGTGTACCCGAGTGGGTTGTTCGCTAATTGTTTTATATTCCTTGACTGCATTGTTTCCTTTCTTGTAAAGGGAGCTGGACTAAAGATCATTTTGATTCTCCTGGTTCTACTTATGTCAAATGATGCATTTATATCCATTAGCCTACTTGTTGACTGATCTTCATCTCTGGTGAATTAATTAGGCTGACCCATTAGAAAGTCTAAGTAACCTGTTGCCAATTCTCTCATCTAGCTAGGAAGCCTTACAGTATCTCAGGGTAATGCATGTTGCTGTCCCTAAAGCACTCATGGTAGCAATGAGCTGAAACGTCTGCTTTTCCTGCTCACTGAACAGAATATTGAATATTTTTGTACCTGTAATAAATAGTGACATAACTACTTTGACCGCAGCATCAAGTATTCTTTCATTTAACAAACATGATTAAATTAACATAAAACTGAAGTTGAGATTACAGTATGTCAACCTCATGTTAGTTGATAGTGACATATCTTTTAGTCTGCATGTAAATTGTACAGTACTGTAATTACAGCCATTTTCCAGAGTATACAAACTCTCTCTGTCTTACCGTATGCCCTTGAAATCTGGCAGCAAAACCTAATGCACAGCTCTTACTGCAGACATCTTATTCACCTGACTGTAAAATGTGTTTACTCTGACGAGCTGAATCTATCAATTCTGCACTTAAATAATGCAGCAGCAAAGCTGCAAAATCCTGGCATACATTTCAGCTCTGGATCAACACTAAATGAACCAGCTTGAAAGACAGTTTCAACATTAGCACAACCTATGTGGTTATATAAGAGCATTTGAATCTGTTTAGAGATCTGAGTTTCAACTTCTTGTTTTTTTAACATTACAACTTGTGCTCTTCTCCTTTCCTTCTTAGATTACATGTGTCCAACCAGAAAATTGCCTTGGGATCATCCGAACTGTCCCAGTTGGTAAGTGTAACATACAAAACCACTAGGCTACAGGCTAAAGTAGCAGGCATTGCTTCTTCTACATAGAAGAATGTATGTAGCAACAGGATATGGATATTTTAAAATAAACATTTGATGAAGGAAATGAGACATAAGTGAAAAAAACACTGCACTTTCCTTAAATTTGTAAAACTATAGAGCAAAATACTAATGTACAGTATTTGACTGCATCACTCCAACATTGCAGTGAAGCAACAGAAAAGTAACTGTTAATTATGATTATCAGTATAATTGCCTATATTTCTGGAGTTCCTTAGTTACAGCTAAGTGTAATCCTTCTGACATGCAGTGGTTTAATGTGCGTGCGGTGTTTACAACTTGAAGTGGTTCAGCCACCTGTGAACTGTCAAAACAAGCTGTCACTAGGCACGCTGCCTTGGGAACTCCCACCGCTAATTACATCTACAACACAATTAACTGGTCTGGTCAGCAGTCTCCCTTTCCTGTAAAAGACACAGACTTATGCAGCGACGGGGCTCTCCCTTGTCCTGGCTCTCCATGCCTCTCCTGTGAAGCCATAGCCGCTCTGCCCAGCCACGCTCTGTAATTGTACTGCTGCCAGGATTGGTGTTCCATGGCCAGCTGCCTATGGAAGCGAGGCCATGGAGAGACCTGATGATGGAAAAAACATCCCCCCTCCTCAAGCCCCTAGCAAACATGTGATCCCTGCCTGCATGAATGAGACAGGGCATTTCTGGTCCAAGCCTCACAACAATAATGTTCCAGGACCTTAGTCTTTATACCTGTTATGTTACTTTACATAAGTTCTTCTGTCTAGAGGAACATAGTATGTAGGAACGTTTGAGAAATTTAATCCAGGGGACGGTGGCAGCTCAGGCTGAGAGCTGTGGCGCATGCTGGGTTCATTCAGTTCATTGCTGGGTTTTGTCCACTGTGTCAAAAGGGTACAAACAACAAGTGTGACCTCCAAAGTACAGCCCCCTACCTGAGCCTGGGCCTGAGAGCCCATTATACCAGACGCATGGCCACCTTGTGGACCCTGCTTAAAGGTATTTCTGTACAAGAAGTCTGCACTGCAGCGAGTTTAGCATCCACTCACACATTTGCCAGGTTCTACTAGCTTGATGTCACTGCACTCTCATTGGCACATACTGTGCTGGGAGCTGGAGCGTCCTAAGGGGTAACCTTATCACTGTTACTGGGATTGTTTCTGTCTAGACAGCAGGTCATTTTCAGTAGGGCATATTGCAATATTGTCTATAACTTTCTCATAGAGTGAAACATTGAATAAAGTTTGAAAACAAACTTTGGGTTACTTAAAGGATAATTCCACTTATTTTCAAGTGGGCCTTATTTTCCTAGTTTTTGCTATCATCATGATTGTGTTCAAAATTCTGTCACTTCACTGTAGAGCTTTGCGTACCTCCATTTCAGAAAGTGCTGCTGTCCAATACACACCCACAGGGCCAAGGCAAGCTCCAGCAGTTGAACCCAAAAAGTGGTTAAAATTTAAACCTTAAATTATCCTTTAATGTAGACCCTGGCTCTTTAAAAACAGAATGAGATGTTTCAACATCTCTTCCCACCATGCAATGCTCGAGCTGAAATAGCAAGGGGGTCGGACCTTGGTCATGGTCCAGCCTTCCTGTCTCTGACAGACTTGTGTCATTGGTCGACACACCAAGAGGGGTTTCCCAGAGAGTGTAGCATCTCACTTTTCCAGGAACTGAGCTGTACGTTAAATAACCCACAAGTTAAGGACAGTGGGTCTTAATTGTGGGACTGTATAGGTTTTAACATTATAGATGGACTTTTTTTGATTTTGTTGGCAAATGATTTTTATTACATTTCTATTGAAATGATTTATGGTTGATGCCTGTCAAATGGTAATAAATTATCGGGGGTTAAAGGGTTAAAACCAGAAACAAAACTGCACTAATCTTTAAAAATGCAACATAACCTGTCGACCATGCAGGACAGATTGATTCCTATCTGAGTCTGTCTGAAAAATGTTTCATTTCTCACACAATCTACTTGGAGGGTTTTAGTAGAAGAATCGTTCTGTTTTGTGCTTTTCTGACCGGAAAGCCATTGTCTCTAGATTCATGGTTGGAATTGGGTCTGTTGACTGTAACCAGACAGCGGAGCAATTTTATCTCATACAGAAGCAGCCCGTCTTGGGTTGGCTCATTAACAGAAGACACAAACTGCATTTTTGCCTGAGCAGAAATCCCTATCTTGGCTCTCTGGTTTGTTTGTTTACTTGTATTCATTGATTTAATCGTGAGAGTAGATAGCAAAAATCCTCCATGAATGTTCATGGCCTGGATTATTTTCCTGACTTGAACTCTCTAACATATTCATTGTTACCATTTTCAGAGCCACACAGAAAATCAAACTCCTCAGAGGAAACACTCAATATAAAAGAGTTTTCACTCCTCTTATCTGATGAGTGGCAGTTTTAATCTTGTATGTGTAGAGTCTACAAAAAAATCCCATAAGGATTTTTATGAATTCGGAGTACATGCTTTATTTGTTGCAGAGGAATCACTGATGCTCAACTATCACATCTCATTTTGAATATTATCTTCATGCCGGCAAGGAGGGCGGAAATGATTCATTTATGCCTAGTACTGTTATTATTGTTTGCACTGAGATACAAAAAAAAAGACTTAGAATTGTGTTGAAAACGGCGCTGTCCAACCAGAACTGGAGAGGATGCGATACTGAGTGTTTCTAACAGTGCTGAGAGCAGTAGTTTTCTTTTTTTGTGTGTTCAGAGAGTCAAGTGCTAGAAGTTAAAAATATTTCAACTACTGAAACCCTGTGTTCTCAATAGCTTTGCTTTAATTGCATGGCAACAGCAGCAGCCATGACCAGCTCTTCCCACAAGCATCTGCTGAGCACTGCTAGTTATGAAAAAGGTGCCTGGTGAACACATGGGCCTTAACCCTCTTAGATCAGGTGCCCAATTTGTTCTCGTGCTCTCCCTTTCTCTTTTCATTCAAATCTAATGCACTAGAGTACTAACCTGATTTGGGTTCAAGCCAGGACATCATGTTCATTATAATGAGACATGCTGGGCAAACTGTGTCATGAGTGGAATGTTTGGATTAATTCATGAATTCTAATTGGTTTCTGTAAACTTTTCCTGCCACTGAACCACATGCTCACAAAGGATAGAAGACGTGCAGTCTGATATGTAAGAAATTAGGAATTTAATTAAATGCCATGCTTCTAGAGATTTCTTTAATGTCAATAGTAATTGTTGAGGTCAGAATTTGTGGTCAAACAGTTGGAGAAATCTGAGGGGACCCAATTCATGGCTACTGGAGGACAGAATAGAGAACAGACATGAGAAACAACAGTGAGTAAATGGAGAAATGTCATGTTGGTAATTTTAGTTCCAATTTTTAATAGCGTCCTCTGTCTCAGTACAAATGAGAAGTGACAGCATGCCAGGCTTTTTATTGACCAGTTGACATTTAAACCATTAGAGGATTCCCTGCCTTATCCAATCATCCCCTCCACAAACAAATGTTGCCATGCAATTCTCAAAACAGACTGCTCCCTCCCCTCTTGCTTCGCCACTCAGATACCCACTGTACTGTCAGCCTAATAGAATATAAAGAGTTACTACCAGTGGCGTGCATGCACACTCCCAAGGGCAAGGGCGAAAATTTGAATAAGGCCATTTCGACCTAAATGATGGAGGGGCTCAGGGGCATGCAACAATTGGAAGAGAGTTTCTGAAAAACTGCCTTGGAAAAACACATTTTTGGTGATGCATGAGAGAGGAATTGTGAGTGAGTTTAAGTAAAAATGTAAGTTAATACTGAATTTGCTTAAGTTATTCCATTGAACTGGAGGTCAGCAGGTCTCTCCCTGAAGCAGAAACACAGGAGCCATGTTTCTGATCTGTGATCTTGCACCATGTTCTGGAGCTGACTGACTTTGAGGACGCTGTGACACCCAGGGTGTTTTCTCTGGGATAATCTGCAAGCACTTGCTCAACCGCATATGCTTTTGCCTCTAATGGAACATCTCCACGAAATGGTGAGCACAAGAGGCTTCTGGTTGTTTACTTTCTTACTATCTTTTGAGAATTCAATTTTTGTCCCTTAAATAAAATCTTGAAGGACAAATCATTCAATCTTCTATTCCATTTTACCATTTAGATTGAGATTCAAATCAAAAGCATTTTTCACTGTCAAATTGACTGACAGACCTTTTAATATGAAGACTGACTGTGTGACAGCTAATCATGAATTCTAAATCTCCTTTACAGCTATAAAACCTTTCTATATCTTCAATGTTTGTAAGATAATTTCCCCTGGGGACAAAAGCATTTCTACTGAATTGAATCTTAGTGAAAATGTTGGCATAAAATACATCTTTGCAATTGAAAAGGCGCAAAAAGCATTCTTCCATCTGTATACCCGAAACTCAAATGGTAAGAAAAAAATCCAGATTGGGGCTCTTGAGGTCACATATTGACTGTGAAGCTCTAGCTGGGCCCAAATTAGCCCCTGTGGCAACATTTTTGGGCAAACACTGAAATGAACCCAGCAATAGCAAGACCAGCCACCAGTCACTTTCTTTGTTATATTATTCCAAAAAGGCACATACTCACTCTCAAAATTGCAGGCACCATCCACCGCTCCACAAAGTCTTGCACAGACTGGGGGCTGGATGGTGGAAAAACACAAAGTTGCCAAACAGAATTTTGGATTCATTAAAGAAGAAAAAATAAAATAAAAAAAACTAAATTTGGCAGGAGAATTTGCTTAACACTAACTACTATACAAACTATACACCATGCATATACACACTTTAAAGTTGATGTATGGGACACAGGATGATAATGATAACATATTAAAGTCTAAGCTTACATGACAACTTATATGACATAATATGTAAACATACAGCCAATTACAAAAAAAGCTCATCCTGACTTTTTCAGTGCAGCTTTAATTATGAGTGTTATGATAACATGTTTCATTACTTTCTAAGATCTCACTAATTTGTCGATATCTGATTTGCATATGCTTTAATTCATTGATTAATTGTTGTCTGTTTTGAAACATGATGCATGCAATATAGTGTTTCTACATGCCATGGGTTGGCCTGGTCTTATGATGATTCATATCTGCTTTTACATTGAAACTGGAAATGGTATGGGATAACAATGAAAATGCGAATGGTCTATTGGCACTATATTTATCAACGCTGTGTTTATTTCTTGAATTCATGGTTTATAACACATTCATAATAGTTGAAGAAGACCTTCATTATGGCTTCATGGTTCAGTGTTCAGGGGTTATGAATGTGTTAGAAAAAAGATTCAAGTAAAGTATCACCAATTTATGTGCCTGGCTTCTTGCCATATGAGCCCTGGCTGTCACATATTGTAAGCTTGGTGCATTTGAGATAGTATTTTATCGAGCTGCTCTGATGCTCCCTTATTAGGCGCTGTCTCGTGATTTAGATGTCTTTTCCCTCAAGCTCCTGCACAAAAATTTGTAACACATATGATTTTGTGACTTTGCTGCAGTGAATGAAGCGTTTACATTTTTGGCAAAACTAAAATTGCTGCCATAATGGTCGCATTATATTTGTGTGTAATGATGCGAAGTGACTACTTTGGCACTGCTGGAAAACAATGATCAACTCCAGTGAGAAAGTGTATTGTTAATTTTCTGGCTCTTGATGATGAGCACAGTTGAGAAAATACCTGTTTACTGCTGCCATCACTTCTTACTAATTGACATATTTTGTAGCATTTAGTAATGCCAATACTAATCAAATTATAGCCTCTTTTTCTGGCTGCAGAGACAACCTTACCTACAATGATCAACTTAAAGCCAGTGAAGTTGCACTTATTTTAATGAGGTGAATGAGAAAGCAAACGTGTATTTGCAAATATGGAGCATTTCACCATCCACTTACATAGTTGTGGGAGATGATAATAATATATGACAATGTATGTGGGGTTTGTGACTTGTAACAGCAAAGGTTCATACCGACATGTAACAAAGACGGTGCCGAATCTATACAAAGTTTTACACCTCTGAACCCTGTGCTGAGGTTGTACCTCAAGGTTATCCCTAAAAATCTTGAAGGTGTCACTTTGGGCCCCCCTTATGTTGAAAGCACATGAACAAAAAACAAACAACAATAACAACAACAAACATCCTCAATTGTGACTGTCAGACTGTCAAGACTAAGTAACTGCCCCTTGCCCCTTTTGAATTCCATTTCACATGACTGTACTGTAATGTCTGCCAAATCTGAGAGGGACTCTTTGGGAACAACAAGCAGAAGAGTAACTGACCACTCTGGTTTCCAATACAACATCTCACTGTCATAAATGCCACTAAACAATGCTAAAAAGGAGAATGTTCAATTAAATTCCCTGTGTCTAGCTATTTGTGTTAATGTTTTGGCACATAGCCTTCTGTATATACTGTATACACTGAGAGCAACACCGCACTAACATAGTAGTGTATATTTTTCTTCACCAACCACTTGACATATTTTATGGAAAAATATGATACAGCTTGCAGCTAGCTGTGCCTCTGGGTTTCAATGAGGAATGCCAGTTTTGTGAAAGTGAACGACAAAATTAGAATCTTTTCTCACAATTTGAGAAATGTCTGGTGAGGAAAAAGTGCCAGATAAAGTTTAAAATGCAAAGGCAGTCCTTCAACTCTTTAAACTGCATTCTAACTTAGGCAGAGTTTCTGCAAAGTGATAGAAGCTAATGATCTACTGGCAGCACTGAGACAAAATTGGTCCACTGTCTGCTGACATGTTCTGGCAGCTCCATTATGAAGCATATGATTTGACTTTATTGGGAGATTATTTGTATCCTGCAACACAAGACAAATAGCAACACATTGTGTACTGGCGATATCAATAAAATGTAGCCAGCATGATGTTGGAATTCATACACAAATGCCTTTATTATGCTAATTAGAAAGACATGAAAGCCTGTTTCAGATCCAGTGACTCCTGAGAAACTCCTCAGTGTCCTAGATAAAATCTTGCACTGATAGGAAACGGATCTATTTCACTGGATTGCTCTGACAACATCTGACCTGACATTGCAATTGAGAAATATCCAGTCAGTGTAGCTTGCATCAGGGTCATGTAGGGTTCCGACAGTTTCATTTTGTGGCTCCAGATATTTATGATAATCCATCTCTCTAAAGTTGTTCTTCATCAATAACCCCACAGACAAGCATGGCTGATTCTATCTTTGAAGCTTCCCCAGCAAAGGTTGACAGGCTGTGTGAAATATCATGTCACAAGCCATATAAAATATTGCCCTCTGTCGAAATATTGTCACGGTTTGAATCATTGTTTCTCCATGCAGTCGTGATGTGGCCTCTGCACGCAAGTTATCCAAGATTCACAGACTGAGGACGGAGTGTGATGTCCGTGGCAGTGGCTGGACGGCTTACAGTGTGTGATGGCAATGGCTTATGTCATTTTGATCTCTTTGATCTGTCTTTTACCTGAACACTTCTAAGCAGATATTTGATCTACGGTATTTTGGCTGATCATAAATCCTTAATCGCTTAAAACCTGAACTTTATTGTATGACTAATAGGCTAGTGAACATTTTGAATGTAAACAGTGGTGTCAGGGCAATTTATCGGGAGAAGTCTAGCGATGAAGACAAGCATGATCCCTGAGTACTTAATTTATTAAGGCATACTCTAATTAGAGTAAAAGTAAACATCCTGCTTAGTTAGTCCAAGGGGTTCGCAACAACCAAGTAGCTTCCGAGAATAAAACACAAAAAAGAAATGTGTTATAAAAGTGTTATTTCCTGCATGGAAATCCAAATGTTAATGATTACTATACTTTATATAAATATTTACACTATATACTTCCTATATACTTCCTTAGAATAAGTTGTAGAAGTCTTTGTTGACTAAAATAAGGATGAAAAAAGTAATGCCTCCCACACAGAGCATTAAAAGCACTAACAAGGTATCACAACAGAGCACATGATAACATATGTATGACAGGAACTATCTGCAGGGAATGCTAATTCATTCACTCTTGAGGCACAATAGGAATATATATCAGGATATGATGTTATTTGTCGCACATTTGATGGAGGTATTTGAAATGCGAGATCTTCAGGTTTCTGTTTGTAATGCACGGTGTGGGTGGGGAGGTGAGGCTCCGGCAACGGCAGCACTTAAACCCCCTGATGTATGAAGCATCAGCGACATCAGTCAATTATGTGCAGCACCATATGAAAATTGCAGGTGTTGCCAGGAGTCCCTTTTACTTGTGTTTGCACCAAGATATCTTCTGTGTTTCCATTGTTGTAAGAGAAATACATTGCCCAGTTAAAGTTGTGTTTATCCTTTGCCTAAATAACCATGTAGAGTTTCCATTGGTGCCGGCAAAGGTCGTATTTAATGAAAATCTTTTGGCCAAAGGTTGAGCTACTTGAAAAAGCTATTATTATTTTAATGAATTAAGTTTTTCTCCCAAATGAGTTGGAATTATTTATTTTTTCTTTATTCATGCATTCATGAGGAAAACATTCTTATAATAAGATTATTATGAATCTATAAATTGAGATATCAGTCAAACTGGAATGCATTGTTAGTAGCTTGTTATTTAATGTGTGATTTCTTTACTGATGTGTGTTATCACTATATTCATTTCAACAGCAGTGTGTGTGTGTGTGTTTGTGGGTTATTGCTTTGAAAAATAACTTCAAAGGCTATTTAATGGTAGCCTATTTCATAGCTTAACTACTGTGCGTATGGCTCACCAAAACCTGTGCTGAGTGAATTGATGGGCTGAGAACAGGCCTATGTACTGTAACCTACCATTCATCTTCTCCAGTGTTTCCCATAGAAAGCAGCTGAATTTTTTGTGTGGAGAAAAAGCCTCTCAAACAGCACTTACAGTAGACAGTAGTGACATAAACTCTGAACTAATAGAATGCAAATTAAATTCTTTTTGGTGGATTGGCAGCTCTTGGCAACGTGGCTTACTCCATCTACACTACTCAAGGAAAACACTGATCTGCTCTGATAGTTATAAAGATACAATTTAATTAGCAGCCAGGCTCACATTTTTTTTTTAAGTCTAATTAGCGTAATCTGTCGATTTCCATTTCTCGTTGCATTTCCGTTTGTCATTTTCCCGAACCAAAACCAGCAGATCATCGAAATCTCTGCCTCACAGACATTTTGTAGTGATGGTTTAACTCCTATGTTTTTGCTTCACGGGTGAGTGTGAGCCACAGTAAATGAATGGAGGTGGATACGGCGGAGTGAGAGTGTGTTAGAGTGTATGTGGATATAGCAGGCTTTTACGGCATCGCTCAAGCCTTTACCCCACCCCTTGCAGATTCACTGTGGCTCCCCATCAGCCATTTAACACCATGTATAGCAGGTGCATCAGTCCAGCAGACCATAAGCTGAGCGAATGTTTGATTGAATCCTTACTGGCGATGGCTTCTCCAAGGGGCACCATTTAACAGTTCACTGATGAACTAGAAGGAGTGTACTAACTTTAGCTCCAGTCAGCCAGATGCACAGGAAGGGAGAAACAGAGTTTGTAATGGGTGACTGTGACTCCACCTCTGTTATGTGCTTGCAGCAGTGTTCTCTCAATATCAGCAGTAGAACTGACAAGTATGGCAATCTCAGAGCGAAACAACTCAAGGGAGGCTAGTAGGCGCACTCGAAAACACCCCGGGCCTTGTGAGGAACATCTTCCCTTATCCTAACTCTCCTCGGTGCCGCAGGTTGTGAATAACAAACCTAACACCTGAAATTGAGTGCACTGGTCTAGCTTGGCCAGGCAGTTTCCCGTATGATGTATCACAAGCACTACTTCCCCACTGCAGTTTATAGGTTCCCAGGGTCCCCAGCAGAGACCGAAAGCTGGTGCAGACAAGAATAATTTGTCCAGGATTGCCGGGGAGTGTTTAGACCTTTAAGGCAGCAGCCTCTGCTGTAAACCAACAAATTCACTATTATGTGCTGGAGCTTGGCAGACAGGAATAAAAATGAAAACCCTTTATTTAAAAGTTCTTTTTTTGCTTGCTTGCTTGTCTGTTTGTTTGTTTGCTTCCTTGCATGTTTGTTTGTTTGTTTGTTTTTACATTGTCCCCGTTTCTGATGTCAAGTGAGCCAAGTACAGCACAAGTCTATTTTTCTACTTTCCTGGCCAAGAGTGTAACAGTCACTTCAGCCTAATGTGGTGATGATAATTTAGTCTATAAGCCACATGATAGTAATGTGGACTATGGGCCTTAAAGCAAGCATGGAAAATGAAACAATATAAACCCATTTAAGTGCCTTTTAAAGTATGTAGATTTAGTGCTCTGTGGGCACATTCGAGTTTCTAGAGCTGTACTTCACTCTCTTGCATTCCAAATGGTTTGTTTCATTATTGGACCATCACTGGAATTATTGCATTACATTAATTCACCAGAATGGTTATATTTATGAAAAAAAGCATTTTTGAGCTTATTAAATTGTGCCAACTAATGTAGACGTAATGGATAATTTGTTCCAAAATGTCATTGGAAAAGGGTTGCAGGTTGCCAAAGGCGTGTTAACATTGAAGGCAAAAGGCAAAACACCTGTGGCTTTGAAGAGAAAGGGCAGTAATCCATAAATAACAAACAATTAGTGGCAGGGCTTTCACAGTGAGTGCCGGGCTGTGATTGAGGAGCTACATCAGTGACGTATGTTCTCTTGCAACTCTTTACAAAGCCAGCCCTTACACTGAAGGTCTACCATAAAACACAGTACAGCAGAATACATTCAGTCATTTATTCCTTTGATCTTGGACGGTTCAGTCTAGATTTGTGTTCATCACCGGCCATGTTGAATTAAGAGCGCCAGGACTCTAATCTGTCATGTCATTAACCAAACCTTTCTGGGGCTGCTGCGCTAAAACTGAATAGGAAGCTGACGTTGTACACACTTTGACATAAGCCTAGCCTAGCTGACTTCAGGGGATGTGAATAATTGCTTTTGTTTCACAATTGTTAGCACTGTTAGGAAATCAATCTCATCTGCGTTGAAACATTCAGAGAAACATTCTACAAAGTCAGTCTCTCCTTCACGTCAGCCCAACAGCTTCAGAAAGAATTGTGTAATGGCGATTCGAGTCCTTGTTCTCTGGAGTCTGAGATAATAAAACCGACATACAGTATGTAATATTTGTTTTAACGTGGATTTTCCGTTTAAGTGAAACATAGAGAAATTTCTCTAGCTTATGGAAATGAAATTTGAAAAAAAAAGTAGCAGGTAACTCAAGCCTGATCCGCTCGGAAACATGCCACCTTTTAGAGACTGAAGAAGATTGACACGTTTTTTAGGAGCTGGCATGTTACATGAAACATATGTCAAGATGAATACAAACTTCAGCAGCTGTATCATAGTTTTGGTTGTAGAACACATGGGATTTCATTTTTTCCTCCCAAGGCCTCTCTGTTGCTCTATTTCACCCTCTGATTTAGCACGCATGAGCCGCAGCTCTATGTCTCGCCCTCAATAGTCATAAATAAAACAGACTAGCATATAGAAACTGCTGGTAACAGAAAGGCCACGGGGAAACAAGGTATAAAAGAGCAATGAATAAAAGGTTGTTTCACTGCCCGGGCTAAGTATGGAGAAGATATATGGCACCTGGGTTAACTTGTGCTTTTGTTGTACTCTAGATAAAAGCAGCCAGTATACAGCATATAGAGGCCATTTGAGTCTGGTCTACCGAAGTTTTGTGAAACGAGCACAGTGTCTTAAAATGCAAATATATGCTTTGTTCACGACAAGTGAGAATTACATTTTCCCTCCATGAAAGGATTACATGAAGGAGACTCGACTAAAAACAGGCAGTAGTTTGACATTGGAATAGTGCAGTGGACAGTAAGGGTGTGGAGGTTGGGGATTGGATACATCTGCCTTCAATTGTGGCGACCTGGGCTCAAGTCCCAAGTCATGTCAAGACGTTTTCTACTGTGACTGAAGTTGTAATTATTAGCTTTAATTATTAGTTTTTCTAACCAGGACCAAAACGTAAACCTAACCTTACCTGTTTTTGTTGCTTAAACCTAGTCCTAATCTTAACAAAGATGCTGCAACGTAACTGTTGTCTAACCTTGAACAGGTGAAATTGCCATGTCCAACGCTTTCATAATCAAATTTGTGGTGGAGGAACGTAATATTCACATAATTTGTGTCCACAACACATAATCTGTTCCACAGTTTGTGCTCATTTCATGATATTTTATGAGACTGTTTTGGCCATTTTGACAAAGACATTTCACAACCTGATATCTGTTCATGACCTCATGCCTCACGCTCTATTTACATTTCAATCAATTTGTGTTTAGAATTGTAAAGTACACGCTTGTCATATTAGCTCACACCAGGGCACTAATATGATTTTCTACACAGTCAGTGTCATTAGTATTGTCTATCACATTATTAGAGGCATCAACCAGAAGTAGTGCCAGGCTAGCTAAATACCCTGCACAGATGTTAAGGTAATGGCAGTGGCTCTTCTGCCTCAAGCCTTTCTTCTCTGTCCAGATTAGACTGTCAGACTATTTAGAGACAAGAGACAGAACACAGAAGCTGTCAGGTTTTAGGCAAGAATGCAGGATTCCTCTGTAAGAGAAGTGCACCTCTGCCCCCTGCGCTAACCAGCCGCATCAAGGTTTACAAAATGAAGACAGACAACTGGACACCAGTCAATAACTTTAGCCTCAGGTGCAAAAACCCGGGAGAGTTAAGGAAGAGAAAGAGAATGAAAGAGTATGGGGTTTGTAATCATTCTCTGTCTGGGGGCTTTTCTTCGCTTTGTCTCTTTTAAAATTAAATAACCTGACTGTACCGACTGAAATTCCCATCAGTCACAAACTTTAGTGTTCAGCTTGTTATGGACATATTCATGGGTCTATTTAGGCCTGAGGCAGTAGATGAGCATGGGAGTGGAGTAGCATGCTGGATGGAGATCATGTTGTAATGTAGAGATTCAAACCTTGATGATTAAATGACTCATCCACCTGTCAGCTCTTGGTCCCCGTCACTCACTGAAATTGGCTGCAATGTACTGCCATTGATTGCTGGGCTTGTCAAACCCTGTGGGAAAGAGATAACCCTATCAAAAGCATTCTTAGCCTCCAACATGAGCAAGTCTTCACAGTGCTTCACCCTCAGGTGACTCTCTTCGAATTTCAATTGTCTTAAATTGTTTTACCAATTGCATTTGTCTCATATTTACTGGGGAACTGGAAATCTTCAGATTTAATTGATAAATCCGTCAAATTCAACAATGTGATTTCCTTGCGGTGCAGTAGAAGATTAAAATGGCAGACATATAACCCGGCTCAAAGACATTTATCATGTTTATCTTAAAATGAATTTTCCTACATTTAAAGCTTTCAGCACCCCACAGTTGAATTTATCTCTTATAGTGGTAAAATACCTTTGAGATATTTTGTACCACTAATGTATCCTCCGATTTCGTTCATCTGCCTGCAGGCTATAATCAAATGAAGGAAATGAAGAAAATAGCAAGGAAAAGGACTTTGAAAGTCTTGCAGTAAAAGGTTCTGGTTGCTCAGCAATTACCTACTGTATGCTACATTTCCTGGTATGTTTTTTTGGCTCATTCATATGTAAGGCATACATTAAAGGGCGTTATCACAGAATTTCAGCTTTCACATAACTGTCACAGTGAAGAAAACACAAGTTGCCTTTAATTGAAGCTTACCTAGCGAGTTTCAGGAGCAGGACCACACCTCAACTGCGCCTCTTCCGGCATCCCTTAAATACCACCCTAACCCTCTCTTCCCCTTTCGCTCTCGTATTCTGCGCTTCGTTCTCATTTACGTGCGGAACATTTGACAGCTCGCATACTGCCACACCAAGCCAAGCTAGGCATAGACCAGCATCGAAAAGTAAACCAGACTTTACTCACCTCTCCTCTCCGGGGGTCCCGCCCGATGGATCACCCGTGCCTCAGCCCGTCCGACGACGACCTCTCCTTCCCGGCTCCGTGCGGTTCCGTCCGTTCCGCTCAGGCCTTTCAGCCGGAAGATTCACCTCAACACCCAGCAACCGATGCCGAAAACCTCCTGGTTGCACCCGAGACCCCAGCAACCTCAATGGATGTCGGCAACACTCCAGAGAGTCAACCACACCATCGCTCAAAAATCCGGTCTCCTCCACCCAGAAGCTACAATCCCAGAACTCCATCCCTCCGAGGAAGAGCCCTCCGGCGTAGCGAGAGAGCAACAAGCCCCCGCCACGCATCCTCAACCCCGACACGTTCCCCAGCTAGTCCGAGACACAGGCGAGATTCTCCGAATGCAGGTCCGGCTCCGCTCCACTTTGAAGCCGGCGCTCTCACGCCCCGGCGAGGTCCCCCGACGATTCACTGCCGTCAACGATTCCGAGTGGACAGTGGTTCGACTCCAGAGAGAGTTAAAGGATAGAGGAATTCCCTACCACCGCTCCGATAACAAAGCAAAGTCATTCGAACGTTTTACAGCTTCCCGCCATACTCGATCCACCAAACACACACAAAACCGTCTTCTTCCGAGTAGCGTCACCAGCAGCGGCGCAAGACGCGACGTCATCACGCACCAGCACTACGCTCCACAAAACCGGGGAACCCGGGGAATCACTGCTACAGCTCCAGGATATCAGCTTCTCACCCTACTATTCCCAGCCTCCTATAGCAGCGCCTGCCTCCAGTCAATGCCACTGGCACCGGGTTGCCAGTTGCTCACCCTTTTTCCCCCCTTCTCAGCAGCTTCCTCCCTCAACGAACGGCACCGGGTTGCCAGTTGCTCACCCTATTTTTTCCCTCCCATCTCAGCAGCTTCCTCCCTCAACGAACGGCACCGGGTTGCCAGTTGCTCTCCCTATTCTCCCCCCATCTCAGCAGCTTCCTCCCTCAACGAACGGCACCGGGTTGCCAGTTGCTCACCCTATTTTTCCCCCCATCTCAGCAGCTTCCTCCCTCAACGAACGGCACCGGGTTGCCAGTTGCTCACCCTATTTTTCCCCCCATCTCAGCAGCTTCCTCCCTCAACGAACGGCACCGGGTTGCCAGTTGCTCACCCTATTTTTCCCCCCATCTCAGCAGCTTCCTCCCTCAACGAACAGCACCGGGTTGCCAGTTGCTCACCCTATTTTTCCCCCCATCTCAGCAGCTTCCTCCCTCAATGAACGCCTCCGGCACCGGGATGCCAGGTCCTCACTCAACCCTTCCTCTCTCCTCTCAACAGCTTCCTCCCTCAGCGAACGCCACTGGCACCGGGATGCCAGCTCCACTCTTTACCTTTCCCCTACCCTGCTCCGTCACAGCACTCTTCCGGGTGACGTCATCACGCACACCCCAACGACACGTCGCGACATCAGCCTTCCAGCTCAAAGGCAGCAAAAAGTGCGGCAACAAAAGCAACAAATTGGATCACCAGCCAGACCACATAACACCAGGGTTTCAGCAACCACCTCCCGTCAATATCTTGCACAATCAGCCACGTCAGTTGGAGCGCCCGACACTGGAGTTCCAGGACCCTCCACCTCCCATCTAGGTTCTCATCACCAGGACCGACAGCCTACACCATCCAGGGCAAATGACACAGCGCCCCCAGCCATCCAGTTCCAGCATTTGCAGCTCGCGCTAGCTGGGGCTTCCGGCACCGGGATGCCGGCGCCCTCTGCCGCCCGCTTCCAGCAACCGCAGCAGCTCGCTCTAGCCGGGGCTTCCGGCACCGGGATGCCGGCGCCCTCTGCCGCCCGCTTCCAGCAACCGCAGCAGCTCGCTCTAGCCGGGGCTTCCGGCACCGGGATGCCGGCGCCTCCCGCCGCCCGCTTCCAGCAACCGCAGCAGCTCGCTCTAGCCGGGGCTTCCGGCACCGGGATGCCGGCGCCTCCCGCCGCCCGCTTCCAGCAACCGCAGCAGCTCGCTCTAGCCGGGGCTTCCGGCACCGGGATGCCGGCGCCCTCTGCCGCCCGCTTCCAGCAACCGCAGCAGCTCGCTCTAGCCGGGGCTTCCGGCACCGGGATGCCGGCGCCCTCTGCCGCCCGCTTCCAGCAACCGCAGCAGCTCGCTCTAGCCGGGGCTTCCGGCACCGGGATGCCGGCGCCTCCCGCCGCCCGCTTCCAGCAACCGCAGCAGCTCGCTCTAGCCGGGGCTTCCGGCACCGGGATGCCGGCGCCTCCCGCCGCCCGCTTCCAGCAACCGCAGCAGCTCGCTCTAGCCGGGGCTTCCGGCACCGGGATGCCGGCGCCTCCCGCCGCCCGCTTCCAGCAACCGCAGCAGCTCGCTCTAGCCGGGGCTTTCGGCACCGGGATGCCGGCACCCAGCTTCCTCCACAGCTCTCGCTGCAGCAAGTTCCTGCTGCACCTAACTCCGGTCTCCTCTCTCAAACCATTCCAGCCCAGCAGGCAACCGTCAACTTCACCTTGCCTATGGCTAATCCTCCCATTCGTCCTCCTTATACCTTCGCCTCCCGTCCTTCTCCGGTTCCCGCTATTCTATGTAAACAAATCATTGATGGTAATTACATAGACCTTGCACTCCTTCTCATGCCTTCCCTCCACCAACCACCCATCGATAGATTCCTCGAAGGACATGAAGGCACCCTTCTCCGCCCGAAAGAGGGAACACCCACCCGTTCCAGAGAGCTTACACCCGCCGAGTTCGCCTACGCCTTCTCTCTCTACAGAGACGTTCTTTGTTCACAATTTCCCACCCGCCGCCAGGAACTGTACGACTACATGGCCACCGTCCTTAATCTGGCCCTCCGTTTTGGAGGCAACGGTTTCTACCAATATCACACCCACTTCGCCTCCGAAGCCGCTGCCCGCCTTCTGCAATTCAACGAGGCCACATACTGGGGCGTTCTCAACACCGAAACTTACTGTCGCATCTTCGCTGCCCGTGCAGCCCATACGTGCCTTACGTGCATTTCCCCTTCCTCATCGCCACCTTCTTCCGGCCTGGTCACTCTGACTTTATACTCACTCTGGTTTTATCCGACCTCGGGGTTCCCCTGTCTGCAGAGAATGGAGGGCCCCTCCACATCCCTTGAGTTCCTCGGAATCGCTCTTGACACAATTCTGTTTCAGGCTTCTCTCCCAGTCGAAAAAAGCTCAATCGAATCAGCCTTCTGATCTCCAATTTCCTGCTCGCCCCGTGCTGCTCCAAACGCCAACGTCTCTCCCTCCTAGGCCATCCCAACTTCGCCCTTCGCATCATTCCACAAGGGCAGGCCTTTATCTCTCACCTGCTATCCATCGTTTCTTCCGCCCCGTCTCTCTTGACCTCCATCTCCCGGGACAGTCCAAGCCGTGCCAAACTCCGTCTGTGGCTCAACCTCCTCGCCAACTGAAACGGGATCATCTTCTCTTATGATGACCATCTGACGCACCCGCATGACATCAATCTGTACACAGATGCCGGTTTTGGGGGTTTCTACAACGGAAGATGGTTCGCAGCAGAATGGCCCCGGAGCTCGCAAACGAATGCCAGGTCGCTTCCTCCGCTCTCTTCGAAATCTACCCCATAATAGCCACCGCCATTCCGTGGGGTCACGAATGGTCCCGCAAGGCCTTCCTTATTTACTCAGACAACCTCGTAGTCGTTGACATAATCAACAAAGGACGCTCCAACTCTCCATCCATCATGCCGTTCATGCACCGCCTCGTCCGGCACTCCGTTACACACCAATATATTCTCCGCACAGCCAATGTTCCCGGCCACTCCAACGCCATCGACTTTCAACTCGTAAATCCTGCCCTAATACCCCTGATCGTCGAATCCCAGAACTCCATCATCAACAGCCTATCACCCACAACCCTATCATCCTACTGGACAGCTTGGAAAGTTTCCGTCACTTTCACGTCCAGCATAACATAACCTTCCCATCGTTCGATCTCGTCACCCTGACTAGTTTCATTACCTATTCCCATTCCGTGATGGCCAACAAAACACACACCATCAAAGTTTATCTTAGCGGCATCAGCTTCTTCTCCAAACTCATAACCGGCAGTCCGAGCCAGCCTCCAGCCATCCTCAGATAACTTAGCTCCTCAAAGGACTCCTACGTCAAGAGCCAGCAAAAATCCTCACCGCCTTCTTCTTACTGCCGACTTGCTGTCAGCCTGCATCCACACCATCCGCTCCGGATACGGCACTCCCCACGTAGCTCGAACCCTAGAAGCCATATTACTACTCGCTTTCTTCAGATGCTCTGAATTCACCGCCTCAACCGTCCACTTCGACCCGCGCCACGCTTGCATTTCAGACTTGTCATATTTCTCAGAAGACACCATGGTATTCCACCTAAAGCGAACCAAAACCAATCAATCCGGTCAGCCTACACCTGTCTTCTACTTCAAAGTCCAATCACCACTGAATCCCTTCCAGACCCTCGCAGACTACTCGGCGTTCCGGAAATCCCAGAGCATAACATCTTCAGATCCTCTCTTCGTCTCCGAATCCAGACGAGTGGCTACTCGATTTTGGTTCCACCATCACCTCCGCCTTGTACTCTCCTTGTCCACCATTTCTCCCGTTCACTACTCCGGACACTCCTTCAGGATCGGAGCCACCACTTCAGCCTCCCGCAATGGCATCCCAGAACACTTCATTCAACTCATGGGCCGTTGGTCCTCCCAAACATATCACCGCTACATCCGTTCAGATCTCAAAGATCTCATATCCGCTCAATCTTATCTCCTTAAGTAACTGGAGGTTTTTGGGGGTCCGTCGTGGCCCGGGTGCCGCGGCGGATTCCCTACGAAGCCTCCCCACAACGCATTCAGCTACCAGAAACCATGCTCATCAATCTTCCTTCAATAAATCATTTAAACGCATCTTGTTGATGGTGTGGTCCTTGCTAGTGAATTGAAGCTTACCTAGCGAGTTTCAGGAGCAGGACCACACCTCAACTGCGCCTCTTCCGGCATCCCTTAAATACCACCCTAACCCTCTCTTCCCCTTTCGCTCTCGTATTCTGCGCCCCTCCCCCCCGCCCTATTCTTTCTTCCTGTTCTCCCTCTCCTTCCTCCCCCTTGGGGGTCCGTCGTGGCCCGGGTGCCGCGGCGGATTCCCTACGAAGCCTCCCCACAACGCATTCAGCTACCAGAAACCATGCTCATCAATCTTCCTTCAATAAATCATTTAAACGCATCTTGTTGATGGTGTGGTCCTTGCTAGTGAAAGGATTATAATGGGTTGTTGTGCAACCAAGAGCCACAGAACATCGTAAATAGATCATAGGAGAGTGTGTAGAGAGTTCAATTATTCCATGAAAATGTCATGTTTCGGTGAAGGTGGTGGCAACTGGTGGCTCCAGTGCTGTTCCAGAATCTGTTAAGTTCTATGTTGGGTTGAGATCTGGTGGAGAAGTCTTTTTCATCCTTGGAAAACAATTCACTTTTGCCCTGTGGATGAGGACACTGTTATCCTGGAAGAGACTGCTCCCATCAGAACAGAAATGCTTCGCCACAGGATGAAGAATGGCTTCTCATGTATTGCACACTAATGGATGGATCTAAATCAAGCCAGTGATTCTGACATACTTTAGATATATCAATTAAGATTATAGCTCTCATTTACTTAAGTGCTTTCTGTTTTAGCAGGTATGCCATCTACGTGCTTCAGAACTTCTCCATTTTTTCTTAGTGAATATTTACGGCTGTTAAAAGCCAATCACATTTCTGCGCTTCCTTTTTTCCTTAATGATGTGATTACAGCCATTCAAAGCTTTGCAGTTCTCTATAACTTTTATTTGAAAGACTAGTGGAATACATTTCTCAGTAATTGTATTTTATTTTCGATGAATACTACCTGATTAGCACTTGCTAGCTAGCTATTTTAGCTCATCAAATCCATGTATCGTCATGAAAGGCAATACCAAAGCAACGAAAAATACTGTACATGATTTGCCTGTTCAAAACTCTGTAGCTTCATGAGACACTAAATTGATGCAATCGGAGCCTCTTGCACGGCCCACAATCAGTCAGAAGAGAGAGAACCATTTACCAAGATGCTCACAATGTTAGCGCGGATAACAGAAATGACAGGACCGATTTAACACTAATCTGTGATGTCATGCAGATGTACAGCTCAATAGAGACTGAATTGGAAAAGATGGGATGGTCATGAAGTCCAGTTGCTGATTTGATAGTAACAATGTTAGCCCTGTATCATCGTCAAACATCAGAATTGACCTGAATCGATTGTTTAACATAGATTCAGAAATGATGCTTAAGCATTAAATGATAAAATGCTGCATTTCTCTATAGAATGCTAAACACTATTAGATTTCCACACTCCTCCAGTGATTGTCAGACGACATATTTGTGAAAAAAAAAAAAAACTGAGGGTTTTTTTTATTATGGGTGACACTGGATCAAGGAAGAAATCCGGCAGGTGGCACATTTGGTGCTCTAGGAGGGATTTGTATGGCAGTTTTCATTGTCAGCTAAAGGTTTTCTTAGTTAACCATGACCAAAACCTTATCCAAATTGTTTTAATTGCGTAACCTTAATCGTCAGCTGATCTTTTCATGTGACGAACACATGAAAATGTCCAATTCATGCTCTTGATCTTCACATAATTTGTGTCCACACACGTAATCTGCATTTCAGAGTTTGTGCTCATTGCATGAATTTTTGGAGACTATGTTGATTCTACCCACCAGTAGCGTCTAGCGCACTGCTCTTTGTGGTTATGAGCTGTGGAAGTAGCATGGAGTCAGGGAATACCAGCGGTCTCAACAAACTGGTAAAAAAAAGAAGCTATCTCTGTCTTTGGGCTGAGCATGGACACCCTGGAGGATGAGGCCCAAACAATGCTTCCCTCCCTCTGTACGATGAGCTGATGCAGCGACGGAGTACCTTCAGCTTCCGGCTCATCCCCGAGGAGCACTTCAAATGCTCATTCGTGCCAACTGCCATCCGGCTACACAATGCTCCTAGCCCCAGCCAATGCTCCCAGCCCCAGCCTGATGCCAGGCTATATAGACTGATCTGGGCTGTTTTTCCTGTTCCCACGCTCTGACTGCTCTGATCTGTCCTGCTGGGAAAATCACATCTGTGTTCATGCAGATGACCTCTACATATTCCTGTACATATTCCTGTGTATGAGCTGATGCATATTTCTGGACAAATGTATCTATATATGCTATTTCCATCTGCAGTAATAATATAGCTTAGATAAAATGAATAGTTTACAATTCATGTTTACATGTGTGGACATATTTCTGTACATGCTCTTCCATCATTATAACTGATAATGTGAACAGCCAGTGATGCGCAATTGCACATCTGATTCTAACATTTAAATCTGCAAACGATTATGTTTATCATTATTTATTAACCTGCTGTAGTATTTTCAATGTGTTCTTGAGAACACAACAACAGATAAATTACTGTAATTGTTAAATCATGTAAATTGTAATTTTAATTGCTGTAATTGTTTGATGTATTATCCTCAATACTCTAATATCCTCAATACTGCTTTGTTTCGGGGTTTTTTGTCCCCCACGAAAGGGGGGACTATGGATCGGTCTCCGTCCGTTAGTTCATTCGTTCGTTCGTTTGTTAGGGACTCAGTGGTAAAGCAATACAGTTAAAGTTGTCTACACACGCTACACACTTGGAGACATCAGACTGGGTTGATGTGTTGAAGTGAGAGTCAATGGAGAATTTTTGGGCAAACCTCTAACCACAAGACACTGTAGTTATTGTACAGTTGTTGGACTGTTGTTCTGTTATTGCACTCATCACTGCACTACCACTGTGCCGTCAGTTTGACTACTTATATCATATTACCACTTACCTACTGTGCAATACCATATATCACTTATCATTTAGCATTTATATTATAACTCTCACGCTCCTGGTGTTGTATGTTATATTGTATATTGTATTATAAATTGTATTCTACTGTGACTGAAGTTGTAATTATTAGTGTACATTGTGTAATGTACGGATTGTATTTATTGCGTATTGTAGTTCTTATATTTTGTACTGTATTGAGTAAAAACAGGACAATTACAGTTACTACATTTCAAGATATAACTTGTAAGCCTAATTCTGAGGAGAGTAGGCAACAGAAATATATGATCAATCTGTCCTTTCATTGTCCCATACGAAAATGCTTATACAATTTCACTCACAGTACACTTAGCAATCACTGACTGATCCAAAGGTGGAACTACATCACTGGTGGGGGACAACATGTTTACGATTACTAAAAACAAAATCTACTGAGAATGGGCAATCTTGCCCATTTTCACCACTTCAAAGTGTTGTATGTAGGCTGTTCTCTATGTTCCATGTAGCATTGTCTTCACGATTCAATAGACCAAAACCAAAAGTCACTTGACACTGGTACATAACTACCACAACCCTTGTCTGTGAGGAGACTTTATGTTGATGTTTCCTCTACTTTCACCCTATTCCTTTTTTCTCCAGGCTCACAATTACAATGCTCTTTTTTGGGGGTTATAATTTTTCAGTATAAATGAATAGTAATTTAAGTGTCAATATATGTCACCTTTCACATAGTGCAAACCAAAGCAGATGTTCAGCAGTTGCTGTTTATGAATACAGCCATAATGTCGATGGATATTAATTTGGTAGTTCACTGGAAATATCTTGCTTGACACTCCAGTCCACGCTCCACATCAGTTATGCTTGCCACTAAACAGTCTTCATCTAGAATCTGAAAAATCTTTCATCCCAGAATTAGCTCGAGGGAAATGAATTAATGTGGAGATCATCACTTTAAAATAAATCAAAATATTTCTAAAATTATCTTAGATGTTATCAATTATGCATTGCCAGCTTTAGTCTGATGGAAGGGCAGTCACATATACTTTGAACCATACATGATGTGCACAGAGGGGAGCGCCTGCATATTTAGCTGCTGCTTTCATGTAGCTGTGAGATTTGCAAACTCTCACAGTCTCTCTGTCACATGACCTTCATCCGGAGTAAATTTTATACCTATTTGGCCTGTATTCACTCACTTGATGAGCAAATGTACTAAAATTGCCACAACAATTGAAGGTCTAGTATTATCTGTGCCTGTTCTGAAACCCGGGAGTCGCTGGCATGGATTCATTAGCAACAGGAACAGAAATGTCCCAGAAAACTGGCCTTCTCACAGTGTGCATAATGCAGCAGTGAAGGGTGGTGTGAATTAGAAATAGTTTGGCCACTTTCGAAATTTACTGTGACAATTCCCTTTGATTGGGTTTTTATCTGGATTTTGAAATATGTACTTTTCAAATGGATTTTGCTGGCCAGGCATGTGGAGAAATATGTGAAAAACCTTCCTGCATACAGAAGGCATTATTGCAACTACTGCAATCCCTGATAATGCCAAAACACTATCGGAAACTGATATTATGGTTAATTAAGGCTGGCATGAAGAAATGTTTTAGAATCCTGAAATAAAGCAAAAACTAAAGTATGTGAATTTTTTTTAAATTAAACTAAAACTCTCATCTCTGCCTCCAAAACTAACAGGAATAAGCAAAACATTTTCTTCATGAAGACATATTTTCATTTTCAAAGCCAAAAAAACTCGACTACTACTCCATCTAAATACATCTCTAAATGAGTCACATCCAGGATGGGTTCACATTGATGGCATAATATTGTGTGAACGTCCCACGGTAACAACACTTTTTTTTTACATATATATATATATATATAAAAAAAACCTAACACTGCTACTTCAAACATATTCTTCTCAGCCATAACCGTCAAAATACTTAAACGTCATGAAACAAATTGCTAAAACAAAACAAAATTAAATCTAGAAAAACCCCTACAAACCTGAACTGACCTGAAAATAAAACCACAATGAATACTAATGAAGATCACAGATCAATGTTTGTTACTGGGCTAATCATGATGCTGAGAATGCTGTCCTGGTTTGAGTTATCACCTCGTATCTCGGATGCTGCTGCTTTGCATTGTGTAGAGACAAAGTACTTAGATCCACCAAGAGGAAATAATGAACCCCATGAGTCCATAGTCCAACATTCCTGTATGTTAAGAAAATCAAAATACAATGAAATCTAATTCCATTCTATTGTTTTTTGGTACAAAGTCTTAGAGGAAAAATCCATCCTAAATCACTTTAATGCTATTAATAGACCAGAATGCAATGCAGCCACAAGACATGCTGCGTTTTGAGTAAGGGAGGCTCTCGCTTTTTCTCAACTGGGAAAGCTCTCACTCTTTTGCTCTTACTACGCTCGCAGTATCTCATTTGCTCTTTCCACCTCCAGTAACCCACAGCTGAATGCAACAAGTTCACGCCCCTTGTGTGGGGTTTTGTTGAAAGACATTCTTGGAAATGTAGGAAATCAACCTGAAGTCGACCGAGGCGAAATAGGTTGAGGGAAAGTGGCTGCAGCAAAAAAAGTAAATCACAACACAAAATAACTCCTGGAATGCACTGAACATCACAGATTGATGATACTGTATAACAGTGTAAGAGTCGACAAGAGTCAATAGAGAAGGAGCGCCATCCAGACCAAATTTGCATAATTTCTGATAACAACGGATAAAAAATATCTTTGTCTCTAACAGATTGGATGAACCACCCCATGGCCAGAGGTGCCATCCCCTGAAATCTGCTGTCATCTGATTGAATCCCCTGGTACTGAGGCACTCATATAGCTGAACTTTACATGAGACATAGCTTTATATCAATGGAGTTGTGATGGTGTCAAGATATAAGGCAATATACCAGATAAGCTTGCAATAATAAATAAGATTTGCCTTTTAAAAACAACATAAAATAGTGTGATGAATAGTATGCATGGCTATTCTATAGTCTTCCCCTCTGTCAAACTGGTACGCTCACCATTATGTTTTCACAGGGATGTACATGAAGGAAAACACTGGTGGTTCTCACCACAAGTCGGCATCTTTTACTGTTCAAATGATCAAATCTAGTCCAATATAAAATGATAATAAGTTTCACAAATTCCAGTCTTTTGTATAGCAAAAAACAACATGGTTACAGAGGATTGTTTTCTCTCACGTGGGTAGCAGTGGGCAGTAGATATGACACTTTTGTGGGCTTTCCCTGTAATGCTGACTGTATCAGTCCAACAGGATTATCAGAATCCTGTAAGATTCAGATTGAAGTCCTCCAGAATTTCACGATCTGTTCAGTATTTTGGAAACACTCCTTTCAGATCGTCCTGCTGGATTTCTTGGTCTTCTTTCCACAACTAACCTCAGATGCAGTAAGGGGGGAAATAATTGAGCATTCAGCAGCTGATATATCTGCCTTAAGAAGAACAAACGCACTTTGGGAATTGGGGAAGATTATCACCGGAGGCTTCAGTGGCCACAACATTGTTCACATTCTAATGAAGAAATTCAAATGAATCATTGTTTTTGAACAAGTCAGTGTGAGAGCTTTTGTGAGGCAAACAAAGAAATTCATGTAGCTAAAGACAGTGTGCTGGTTAAAGCTGTAATTTGTACTCCAATAGGTCTTCCTCTGATACGGCACGGCTCTAGACTCTGTGCAAAGCGTAGACCATGACAGGGGATTTCAATCGAGGCAAGTATGAACTGCAGACTAATGAAGACTGAGTGGAAGGTGATAAACTCCCATTAGCCTTAACTTCCATTATTGGTTTTGGTTCCAAATGAATTTTAAATTCGATGCTGGAGCTTCCAGCCAGTGTGATTAACCATTTGGAATAACCTTCAGCCTGCTTGATTTATGGCTGAATGAATGACAATTGTGAAAGTCAGAATTACCAAAAAAGTTATAATCTATGATGTGGTGGTAAATATAAAGATGGGTAAACTATAACCTTCAGCCAGCGATCGCCATAAGGCAATCAACCAATATAAATAAAAATCAATTCTATTTTCAGAAAAGGATCACTTTATCCTTTTTTGAAGACCCTGTTTTAATATAATTGAGGCCTATATCAGTTCTATACTAGTTAATATGATGTCTACCTATGAATTTACATCATAAAGATTTATGTCAGGGTGAAAAGGTGGGTAAACTGAGTTTCAGTGGGTTTACCCTCCACTACTTCCCTGCTGATAATGTAGCAGTAAAACAATATACAAAAATCTAATTGAAAAACAGCGATAAGAAATACGTTGTATTACAATAATAAATAGCAATTCAAAAGTCCAATGAACAAAACAGTGTACAATGTACTTTTAATACGGTGTGTCCGACTGATTTTACAACACTGGTTACACTCAGTCTCTCAGTACCTCTTGAGGCTTATCTTTCCCATTTGAGAAAACAGTCATGGAACCGCTCTCCTTCCTTCCTTCCTTCTCTCTCTCTCTCTCTCTCAATATTTATTTACATCCCACTCCAAAGTCCCCCTCAATATCCTTCTTTCCATGCTCCACACAATGGCAAAATGGCTTCATTTTCTAGACCTTAGAAGCCAAAGGGAATCGATTGTGTGACTCAGAACCTCTTTCAGCCGCAACTCTCACACAACTTAAGGTCCTTAATTTAATCAAAAGGACAGCATGATTTCGTTACGCAGTGAAATGCCGTGGTTTATCTGCCCTGAGATATTCATGAGCTTATAGTGTCTGCTCTTGCCATTGTGCTGGGAGCAGAGGTCATAAATAACCCATTTTCTTTTGTGTCTATATCCTGAATGTTGCTATTTAGTCCTGGCACCCTTGCAATTTCAGATATGACCTTTAAGCCATACCTTGTCCATTTCTGAGTCATTTCAGATAGATTTCATCCACTGCGGAGGGCGAAATGCATTATAAAAAAAATACATTAAGGTGAGATGTACTCAACTCTCTCCATATTTTACTTGTTTGGGTCTGAGTGTGAGATGCTGGTGGTCGTGTCACTTGCAAACGGAATTAAATGTGAAATCTTGTGTGTTATACAGTCCAATTATTAATCACATTAGTCTTGGGAGCTGCATCATTTAAGCACAAATAATTTAATTTGAATTTCTCAGTCATGGATTTCAGTCGAAACTTAATCAGGGTCTGAGTTATCACCCAGCGTCTCCTCCAACTTACCAGCATCCTCTGTGTTTAATCGGTTAATGGACCTTACACTGCCTGCTGATTTGAATATCAGTAAAAACTAATTGTTACATTTTTTTTTAAAATCCTGGTGAAGACTTTTTGCACATAGTGATGTTGTGTACTGATGGTGTTTTACCTGCAGGACTGGAATGTTTCCGAAAGAACTGACATTGTAAGATAGCCTACTGTTTTACAAACGATGAAAAAAAATCAAATGATATACTCGGCACATAACTAATCATAATGGGATACAATTAATTCTCAAAATATCCTTCAATCCATTCTGATACTCTAAAAGGAAAACAAGTGGATTAGTAATGTGCATTAAGTCGTGGCTGTAATGTGAGTGTGTTGGTGCACAATTTGTAACTGAATGTTGCCTCTCAAATCTGTTTTAAGTTAGACTAACAAAAATCTATTTTGCATCATTCATTTATGATGTCCAAATAGCCACTGGCTATTCATGTCATGCACCAAGACTTTAAATGGGAAAAATAGATTTGGAAAAAGCAATGCCATCACTAATAGTTCCACATTGGCATTTCAATATCACATACTTTACTGCTTCAGTTAGCAAGGCTTCCTCACCCAGAAAAGATTAGATTCCTAAAATACACTGGAGGCCTGAGAACAAGTATCTAACCAATGTAATTTGTTTTAATGAATTCACTCAGATTTTGTTGACTTTTATTCCTTAAGGTTCCGTATAACACTTGTCTCTTAATTTGTAATTGTTCCAATGTGTTATTGTTGCTGCATTCTTGGCGATATTTCCCATTGTCTGCAATATTCACGTTTTGCATGCAGTTGGCAACTTCTTGATGTGATGACATTACTTTTTCATACCCATCCCGTGGTGCAAATGGTAACAAGCCTTTGCTTTCCAGTTTGAAAAAATGGTAGCTGTCATCCTGGCATCACATGAAGTCAGCATCCCAGGCAGAGCACAAGATGCATTCAAGCTTTAACAAAACTTTGGCCAACTAGCAGAGACTGTCAAATACCTTCATGCTAGAAAGCAGCTAACATCACGCTAAGCTCCTGTTTCTCCCACAGAAATTGAATGCACCCAATGGTCACTTCCATTCAGATTACCATTATTCAGGACACTGAACATGGGCTGTGTGAACTGAATGAACATGGTCTAGTTTATGCAGCCCCATGGCCACACATGATTTAAAGACAGTTATGCATGCAGGAGTATTGTTTTACACACACAGTAATCCACACTCACTCACAGAATGCCTGTGGCAAGTGTACGTCCCGAGGGATAAGGAGCAAAAATGGCTCTTCGCTGCCCGGAAAGCACAACATGCGTGAAGCACGGTGGAGGAGGGATAAACTGAGCTTTTGCAGGAGAGCATAGATTAGGGAAAGGCAACGTATGCGGAAATTGACTTTGAGCGATCGGAGCCATTGTAACTCAGCTGGGCCTCCAAATGGACCTCATAATGTCATACATCCCAGCAGGACACAATCACCCGGCAACCCATTGATTGATAGCAGCAGGCAGCACCCCAGCGCATCAGCTCAGGCAGATTTATCCATCATTGGAATTTGGATTTGATAAGCTGGTTGATATGAGAAAATACCATTACAGTGGCTAGGGAGGCAGCTGGGTGGGCCGCCAGAGGGAAGGCTCAAATGAGAGAAAATGAGAAATCCAGAATGAGACAAGGGTTTATTAAGAGTGGCTGATATTGATGAATACCTAGTGGAAAAAGGATGGGTACATGGAGTACATTGAGATGGGCATGATGTCTGTAGTGGCTCATGATGTGTCGTCTAAAACCCGTAGTCCATACTCTGTATTTTGCTTTTGTTATACATCTATAATCTCTCAATCATATTCGCTGGCTTTATTGCATAAGAAGAGTGCTCACTGTGCAGAAATCTGCTGAGGTTTGTCTGCCTCCGAGGGTGTTTGCTGTAGAGGTTGACAACTTAAATGGCTGATATAAAACCTGACACAACTAATCTATCATACATCCCTGCCTGTCTGGTTGAAATTCCTCTTTTTTAAGGATGGTTTATCGGACAGCCATAAGTCATACTATACAACGCTGCTGGCTGCGGCCTTGTGTGTTTATGAGATTGTGTGTGTCATCTGGATTTAGAATATATTTAACATGGACATATGTGATCCTATTTTGTTATGTGGCGTTATAATGTTTGGATTATCAGATACCCAATAGCAGAGGGAATGACATCAGTGGGTATAGGTTTTTGTTCCTTTCTTTTTAATTTATTCATTTTTTTTATCAGGTAAAGTGCATTCAATTTGAGGTACGTGTGACAGATCGAAGTGTTCAAACGTTAAACAATAGTGTCAATAAATAATTTCTAAACATTGATGGTGTTTCAGCAAAGGCCATCTAGACAGCAGAAATGATGGTTTTCACAGATTAATTAATTCTGTCATGAGTGATAGCTATAAAAGAATAATTTATTTTTAACGGCTATTTAATATAACATGCGTCGCTTAATTAGCTGCAAAAGCAACAGTAATGGCAACAATCATTTACCATCAGTTAAGGAAGAAAAGGGCAACAGCATTCTGGCCAGCATTAGCCCATCAGCTTATTGGCAGGCTGAATAAAGCAGGTGAGGGTGCTGAGGCATTGCAGAGAGAAAGTCACTACAATAATTGCACAGAGATAACCTTAGCGGTGAACGAGTCCAAACATTTTACTCCAACAAAGAAAGAATAAACCGTCCTGATGTTCCTGAATGGTATTATACATATATTAGATGATACACTCCCTCCATTAAATAACACTTTTTTTGTTTTGTTTTTTGCCTCTGATACACCCATTAAAACGAGTTAATCATCCATTTTTATTGCTCAAAAACATCAATTAATCATGTCCATCGCTACTCTTAACTCCTTTAGAGCCTCATTACATTGTAAATATAAATGTGCGTCAGTAGGACACTTAAGAAGCAGCCTGCAGATTTGAGCAAGAAATAGTGAAAATAAGAGCAACTCATTTAAAATCAGATTGGGTCATGATCTCGCTTGATAAATTATGGGCCGCTTACTGTTAAGGTCACATAAACATGCTCCATCTTCCAGATCCAAACACATGGTGTTCCAGTGTACTGTGAAATTAATGCCATGCTCTCTGTTTTGTTTGGCACTGCTGTATATTGAACATATGCAGGTTGCAATGTCTAGGTCTAGGTATATCTAGGTATAGCAAAACAAATCTGTATGTGCTGCAAATATGTACCCGAATAGAGAGGATAATAGATACAGTTCCCATACATGATAAGGATGTCAGGGCAGCCGCAACCAGTCACTGTCACTGCCCTGAACACAACTGTCAGCACAATGTAGAAACCTCTAGTCTGCATAATGTGACGCCCACCACCCTGTCAAACACAACTAACCTCGTCAGGTAATGTGCATTACCATGGTTACAGTGGCTTCATGCTGCCTGCGTTTCTCTGGTCTGGGCTTGCAGTAGAGGAAGCCTGAGTTGTGACATCGATTAACATTTAAGATGCTCTATTGTCGCCCCGTAATGAGTTCATCCAGCCAATCTGCTTTGAAATGGAACTTGAGGAGGTCAAAATCAAGCCCATTTCAGCATTGCATTAATACACTGTTTTCCGATTCCCTTTCTTCTTCTCTCTGCCCTGCATGACACGTCTGATCATCAGTCAGAGATTTAATGGGGAATAAACATAGATCTAAAGCACAGATATAGATGTTTCCAAGAGAACTGTGCACTCTGACTGGCACTGCTCTTACTTAATCAGACTCTGAGCGATCATAGAGAACTTGCTGGACCGCCCATATTTATCAAAAAAAAAAAGAATGTGAGGGGTTTTGAATGGAATACGTTGGGACCGCATCAATCTTTGATGCTGCTGGAGGACAGCAGAGTATTTGATGAATCTCTAGCTCACAACAGACACAAAGTTGAGTTGCCAGCACGGAGAAGAAGGGCCACTTGAACTGTCTGGCTGTGATTTTCTTCAATCTTTCATTATTCAGGTCAAATACATCTCACTGTCTGTCCCTGCTATCGCTCTCCTCCCTTCCTTTCTGAATCTCATATTTGCTCCATTTCCCATGGTCGCCGTTTTCCCATATTTTTCAAGAAGGAATCCATTATGTTTTCTCATCCTCACACGCTGTCTCTGTCTGTCAAGCCCAATGTCAAGCCTTCATGTTCAAAAGTATCAAGTTTGAATGCTCAGAAAGCATTCAGATACATTCTTGTGGGCACATCAGTTCATACCTTTCATCAAGAGAATTTCACTTCTGTGTTTTGCATAGTCTATTTCATTTATCCTATGTCACTCTTAATATTTCTTAAATGTAGCAGCAGACTTTAATATGCACAATTACCATGAGTAATTGGAGTGAATTATAAATGTGTTTATGATCAATGAATGAAATTCTACTCACAGTGAGCAGGACAGGAAAAGGAGTTATGATACAAAAATGAAAGAATACAAATGCAAATATACTGATTTGGTAGAATCATAATTGAGTTGTATAATTCTTTTTTTTAATTGCATAACAAAGAAAAAATACATTATGAATAGGACAGCAACATTCAGGTTTATTTGCGGAACAACAAAAACACTATCCTTTTTTTCAATTATTACTTACTTAAATGATACAGTTGTTTATTTGATGTTCATATTTGAAACAATTGTTCGTTTTTTTAGTGCAATGAGATTCAGCAAACCAGACTAAAATAGAGTCTTTTAGGAAATCTTAGGGTGCGATGCCACCAACATCAGTCCAGACTGCGGTTTGCCCTCGGTTCACTTTCCAAGCATGAGGAACTGCTGGTTATACCCATAAACCCTTGCGTTTTGGGCTTGTTTCCTGTAGTTGGCTCAGATCACATTATCACTCCTAACAAACAACAAACTGCACTGTAGTTCACTTAGAAGAGGACTGAGTCCTGCATTTTCAGGCATCTGAGTGTGGTTATTTGGTTCGTACCTGAATTCGAATGCCATTGTTCTCACCTTCCCAAACAAACCAAGCTAAAGGAATAAAAGCTCCAGATTTCAAATAAACTGCTCCAAAAATGCCTGGTTTGAACATGACCTGAGTTCATTTTTGATTTTACGGCACCTTATAATTATCATCACAAACGTTGCTCTTACAACATGTGCTAACTTGTCACTTGTCACTTGTCACTATATGACCCTAACAGGAAACTGTGAACACCCTGAGTAGAGAGAGTGTGTTGACTGCTGCGGGACCACCCTATGAGTCATGGCTCCACTTCGGCCTGCAGTACTAATTCAGAACTTGGCGCAGGACCTATGCACAAACTTATCAATAAGAGGCTATGGATTGCCAGCTCAGAACTTTCTTTCCCAGCTGAGTTTTTATATCAATTATTCAGGTGAGCCCTGCGATTCCCCTAAATCTCTGCCAGCTGAAGTCAAGGAAAGGCCAAGTGGGGTAATGAGTGAAGAGCCAGGCACTCTCCCGCTCCTGTGGGTGTCTTAGCCAGCAATGGAGGATATTAGTTATTCTGCCTTGACCATGAGCAATGCAACTTAATAAGCCTTCCAACACGACCGCGTTTCTTGAAATTTAAAGTTTGCCCACACAGATGATCAAGAAAATGTGGAAGGATTAGTAATCCCACGCCATCTTCTCCAAGCCAACATGCACCTTGGCATTTCTGCGCCTCCTTCAATGCCGGGTCTCAAAGGGACATGTAGCCTCGACAGAGACAGAGGGGCAGGGAGAAACCTCAGAGGACATGCCCTTTCATGTCAGTGAGAGCTGGAGTGGGGGGGGGGGATGTGCAGCGTTTGCAGGGAGGTGGGGAGTCACTCTACGGCAAGCCAAGCTAAATCTCCACCCTACTTTGTATGCATGCCTACGCTCAGCGGCTATGCATAGTGCAGGAGGAAGACAGAATTTGTCACCCAGCTCAGAAAATTATTCTGAATTAGTCAGACATGTTTGTTATCCTGGGATGCACCTGTCATTTATATGGTGCATTTACATACAGCATTTAAGGGGAAAAGGGGGTGAAATAGAAAAATAGGCTTTATATATTTCCACATTTGAATGGCATTGACAACTGACAAATAGTCAGAGAAATTGATAAAATCTTATGATTTATGTGTTTTAGGTGCCAAGACAGGTGACACTCAACCAAGACCTTCAGAGACACGCAACAGTGACTGCTCTCCCCTCCCTTTGTGGCTCATACAGTAGGTGAGGAGCAGACAGGTGTATCTATTATGCACGGGATAAGACTGCGTGCAGGGCATATATGCAAATGAGATTAATAATGAGCAACTGGTGGCAAAATAAAAGATAATGCTCAGTCAAAAGATAAAATATTTCACAGAGACTTGACAGTGATTAGGGGCCTTGGGGACATGTGTTGTCCAGCTTGTAGATTGAAACACTAGAGGCCTGTAATATATTCATGCTATGTAAATTCACTAATTAATCCGTAAACAATCCATATATTTGATAGATATTCATGGTATGTGATCCATTTGCACGATTGCTATGTCAACACTGAGGTCCGGTGCTAAATATTTATGAGCATGTCTGCAAATGCATAGTGTCAAGGCAACCTGGCAGGCCTGGGTAGCATATCTACTGTAAGTAGCACCGTAGAATACAAAACTTGGCTTGCCTTTCTGAGGCTCAGTTCAAAGGTGTCTGGAGGACAGGGAGGAGGTGGAGGAGGGGTGGGGGGGCGCCGCATGACAATGAATAACTGGAATGGAGGGTCGAGGTACAGCTGGTGGCCATTTTCAATTATTTATTGGTCAATAACCTGATATAATGAAAAAGGCACTTGTTATGAGGAAAAAAAGAACTGATCGTTAACCCTCGCTGTCCCGCTTGCCAGGTGAGAAGTAAGGGTGAAGTGGGGGAGGGGAAGGGTCTTGGAGGAGACCGGTGCAGATCCGTCCCTACCATCTAACAGTTAACAGTTGGTCATCTATTACGTTGGTGCATACACAGTTTTGGTGCAAGGCTGACATTTTGATACCAGACCTGTCATAGGAATACAATAGGTTTTTTTGTTTGTTTGTTTGTTTGTTTGATTTTTCCCCAAAATGTTTTGCTTTGTTTTTCAAAGTGAAAATGAGTCCTGCAGAATTCACAATGGACCAATCGAGTGACACTCTCTGTAGCTCTTCAACAGATAATCGACTGGTGATAACTGCACATTTTCCGCCTCAGTCAGAACTGTTATTATGACGTCCCATACATTTGGTTGTCAACCCCCTTTTCACTGTCATTGGAGCTGCTCTGAAACTATCCTTCTTAAAACTGCTATCCTCTTGGCTTGCGGGTTTCTAGATTGAAGCTGTTCATATATGTACTGTATGTTTATATAGCATAGCGTTGCATAGGCTTTTTTATTTTGAATTCTGTGGTATTTTATTAGTGTTTTGAATTTTATGTAAGTCTTTCAGGCTATAACTATATAATGTATATTTTTATGTATTAAACATTAGTGTAGGTGAGGGTAAGATTGTTGCATTGATTGTAATTGTGGTGGTAGCCTATGTATTTAGAGACAAAAACAAAGACAACATTGCTGCAGCATATTGAAGTGCGTGCTTGTCAGATAATAGCTCATAAGTACATTAACACTTATGTTAACCATTCTGTAAACATAAGTGTTCATGCAAACCCTGCAAAGAAAATCTTCAAAGCAGGTTAAGGCTTGCTACTGAAGAAAATCTGTTGTCTAGCAAACATGCAATAGCCCTGACCATGGCATGTGTAACTACAGAAGACAAACATTGCTGCCATATTCTAACACTAACCTCATCACTTCACAAAAATTGTAATAACAAAAACACTTACCAAGAATCCACCAAAAATACAAAATTGACAACACTTTGTTCCATCTCCAATGTCTGCTAACCCCAACAAGCAGTTTGACATTAGCTCTACCTCAAAAGCAGCAAACAGTTGCGACAAAGCTACAGCTGGTGGCAACAAGGCTAAACAGTTAGCCGCAAACAAAAGCACACAAAACAGTCACCACATTTTCAAGCTTTGAAAATTGTGTTGTTACTATTTTAGCTACTTACCACCACTAACCAAACTGAAAATCTAAAAAGACAAATGAAGTTTGACCAGTAACTACACCTATCTACTGAATAAACAGAAAACAGACCACATCACTACTATACAAGTGCTTACTTTACCAGACAGATTTGTTTACAATACAAAATATACAAAATCCAAAACAGCCGCAGCAGGAGTAGTAATTTAAGAGCCTGCATGTGGCCTATAAAGATTCATAGCAGAGGCATTTCAGACATGCACAGTATAACAAGGACCGATGTGATGTGAAACAGTTACAGTGAGAAACAAACAAATTAAGATGTGGATACTTGCTCTTCTGGAGAGTATAATATCGTAAATCAAAGAGAGGAAGATGGAAAGATGGTTAACTAGTTGCCGGATTAGGCCTCCACTCTAGTTGGCTGATTAGTTAACTGAAATTGTGTGTTGTATGCTGTGGTGGTGAAGTTGGCCTGTCATTACTTTCCTGCCATCACATCTGCAGTCAGTAGTGAGATGTTGTTTCAATGATCAGTAATAGCTGAGATGGTAGAATTGTAATAGGATTATGAATGGTCCTAAAGCAAAGCCAGTTCCACATAGCAAGGGCTTTGAAGAGCTACAGAATCACTATTTACTGTCACCTGTCTGTCTTAGACTTATGGAATTAGGTTGATACATATTTTTTGATAGACATAAAAATGGAACAAGCAGTTAATCTGATTGGCAAGTGTTTATAATGTACACAATTCCAGTGGTAAAAATTGCCCTGGCTTACATGCTGGAGACAGTCTGTAGATGCAGAGTGATCATCAGGATGTTTTGTTCACTACCACTGAAATCTACTTAAAATTGCAGTTAAAAGTAGCAGTCTACTTCTTGTTAAACTGTTCAATTAATTTCCCTAGGGAAATACCAGATAAATTGTTTTCCTCTTTCAATCCTTGAAGCCATGGCAGTTTTGTCCTTCAATTGAAAATTTGATTCCTGGATGTATCAAATTTCAGATTTGCTGTAGTATTTTTATGGGACTAAATGCAGCATCAATATGATTTTGTAGGGGCTTACTTGATATAAGTTTGAAAGTGATAGCAGAACAATGGCAAACTCACTTCCGAAAGACATTTAATTTTGACTGCATGCTATCAGCAAACATATTACTCTAGGACTACCTTTGCTATTCTTGCTTTATTATTAGAGTTTTTAACAGAACAGATTAGGTAACAACCTAACTAACCAAAATAAGCATCTGATTGCGACACTGTGATATATAATATTTACCTGGTTGCATTGATTCAACACTAACCGTCCTCATAACTTCATTTATTTATGTGAGTGGTTATTTCCATACCCTGCAGGCATTCATCATTAATAAATAGAGCAGAGGATGCTAAATAAACAGTTGTACCCCTCTGTGATGCCTCTGCTACACATCAAACACAATCAGCCTAAGAAGTTGGCACCCACTAAGATTGATGATGTCTGTTTCTGCTTACCCAAACCAAAGGTAGCATCACCTATCCATTTTCTTAATGCTTTTGTTGCAGCCAATTTGGCCACAATGCCTTAGCCATAATTACACAGGAAGCGCTGGCAAATTTGTGACCGTGCCCTGTCAGATTGACCGGTGTTTACTTTGGTTAGACACCTACAAATATACAGCCAATGAATATGAAAACAGGAGACATGTCCATCCTTCTTGTCCTGTGTTGCAAACACTTGGCGGTGATGTAAAACTGTGTTGCTCAAAGGAGAAAACAAAGCAAGGTTATGGTCAAATGTAAAGTAGTGCAGAGCGCTTAATGTTGGGACATTAGTCTCTGTCAGGGCTTGGTTAGAGGGAGTTGTGGGCAAGGCTGTGCTATCTGGAGAGGATCCAGCCATGTCAGCAGGGTGAGAACAGGCTCATTTACCTCAGTCAGCTGCTGCCTTACATCACTGGACCTCACTTAAGGCACTGAAGGGCTCCGACGCTGTTGACTCTCCATGTATCCCACCAATTAGCTGGTTTTGGCTTCTGACGTACTGGATGACACATGTGTGATAAATAAACAGAACGTATTTGATTTGTTGTCAATGTTATATTTACATAGAGTAGGAAGAAGCAGTGGGCAATGAGGGTAACTGGTGCAAGTTATTTCTTTTTCATGCTGTATTATTGGAAAAGCTGGAAATGGAAGTTTGGGACGCCACCAAGAATTTGTTCATGTTGCGTCATCTGCCATAGAATAATACATCCTTTTAGATTTCTTCTGAATTTACTTACATATTCTATTCACATCTATGTTTTATTCATAAGATAGGACTGTCACTTGTCAGCCAGACTTCACCTCTTTTAGACAGATTTATGTGCAACAATGCTGACTGTCGCTTGAAGGAATTCCACTGTTCTCACCAGAAAAATATGTTCTGATGTAATGCAAATATCCTGACTCGCATCAACTGAGGGCTATTAGCTTACGTACTCCTTAGGGTCAGGAGTGATTCCTTAGGCGATGCTGCTCCATTCATCACAATGAATTATGGTACAATGGTCAGGTGTTATAGTTGAATACCCAGGGTGTTGGACAGACCTGGGGAAATTAGTTTCATATGTAGAACCAGCAAAGTTGTACTTTATCTTCCCAAACATTTGAACAGCTTCAGTGTTGGACATATCACCTCCATGATAAGACACGTAGGTGCGTTTGTCTGCACACACATATGTACAATTCCAAATTAATTATTTATTGGTAGGTAATTTTGGTCTCTTAGTCATTGTGTCATTACACTGTCAGTCTCCACTTACAGCATATATCTGTGGATCTCAATTTTAATAGATCATGACTCAAGCATCTTCAGCAAAGTGGAGAGTGGTGGGAGTGCAGTTGAATTGTAATTTCTACTTCCATACACTTAAGAATTGGTTTGTTTATGTCGGACCCACCACACCATTATCCTGGCATTTGTTTTGCAAAACAGCCACTGAGAACAATCTGTGAATCTCAATTTGCAGGCTAATTGGGTCTGCGCAGTTTGAGAGCTTTTGCTTTCGAAAGTGGATGTGAAAAGTGTAGTAAGTTGGCCAATTATTAAAATTCCTGTGTGATAATGGCGAGTTTGGTCGTAAGTGGCTGTAATCATATTCTCCTTGTGGCTGACGATTTTACCCTTGCCACCTCTTTGGTTTCTATTTAGTATGTATGCAAATGAATAAAACATTAAATTATAGCGTTTTGCTAAAATGGTGCTTAAACCTTTTTTCAAACAGTACTGAGTTGCGCTTTTCTAATTAATGTTGTTGTTCTGGTGTTGGAGAATAAATTAATTATGACAGAGCTCTTGGGAAATTGAGATTCCATGTCTCGACTGGAACCATTCTGATTTAATGTTGCCTTTTTCCGCAGAACCAAAGAGTCAATGTACTGTGCAATTCTGCATTTTAAAAATGCATTTTCATCCTTCACTGCACTGGTGCTTTGTAAATAGCACCTTTATGTCACAAAAACCTTGACATAGCCTAAACAAAAGCAAAGCATTTATTGTGTTATGGGCATGTTAGCGCTCACATTGTATGATATCTAGGACATTGCAGGCTCTAGCCACTGATATGCAAATTTAACCACATGAAAAACAAAATCATACTAACCAGGACATCATAGTGCATTGGGAATAGTATTAAAGCAGTTTGGAGACATGCTCAGAAACTGTGAGCTGCTTCGGAACTTTTCAGTTTTCACTCATGGATTACTTACAGTATTTATACAGTATTTATGTATTTTCATAAGATTTTTATATCTTTAAGTAATTTGTTTTCATTTCAGACTATGGCATATAATTTAATGTGTTGAACTGTTGTGCTGTCAAGATAAGGGTCAAAATGTATGAAGGCTCATGCATACAATATTTGTTGCTGTGCCCAGTAGAGCACACTTGATGGATCATCTATTGAAAATAATTTAGAGCATATGATTTTGCTATTTTACATTCAATAGTGTAATATTGTAGATTTGCGCCATATGCGTATGCCTTGGCCTATATGGTATACTTATGGCAAGACATTTGGCAACAGTATTTTCCAATTGCTGAATATGATAATGGACTGTTTATTGACACTGCATAACAGTCGCCCACTGCTTAACGGTCAAAACAGAGTAATAAATAAGATTCTCAGAACTGTAGGACCCTGCTGATTGGCACAGACTGTGCTGATATATAGTGCACCTATGTTTGGCTATATATGGGCATGTATGGGCCCCACTGAAAGTAGCCCTTGAAAAATGGTCTTGGATCCCTTCCAGATGGCTGTGGTTTTGAATTACCTCTCTGGGCTTAAAAGGATTCAGCAAAGCAATCTGGTCTTGTCAAAAACCACACCTAGAGATGCATTGTGAATTCTCTTCGTAATTGACTCTTTGACACTTTTGTCTGGATAATGACTGCTCCCCCTGCTATCAATGGCTGTCTGGAATTTACAATGTCACAGTTATGGCTGAAGAGGCATCAAGTTTCACAAGTCTTTTGTTGTTGATACCTTCTTGTTGTCAAATCTTTACTTAACCAGCTTGCCTCATTAAGATTACAAATTTCTTGTCACAGAGGTACAGCCCTTCCACACACTCAAGAAGGGTATATTATTTTCTACAAACAATTAATTCCACTGCTTTGCTCACTTGTTTTCCTAACTTGCCTGGATAAAGCATGGCATGGATGGACGTGATGCAAAGATCTCAGCAAAGTAAATAGGCCTACCATCAAATTAGGCACAGCTTAAGTACCCCCAAAAAACAATTTAAGAGACAAGCAGAGAGCAATCTTAACAACTCAGCCCAGATGATTTGCAATGCTGGGGGTAACTCCATTTCAATCCCATCTGAATAAATCTATAACAGACCATTCATGAAAATGGGAAGCCCTCTATTAAAGCCATTTGACAAAGTGGATGCTTGCATGAATTCATTAATTCCAGAAGCTTGTCCTTAAGAATACTGATGAAGTCCTCCTTAATGTCTGGAGTGTGTTAGTGTCCACAGCAAACCAGTCAGTTTTGATGTTAGAATTATTAGGGTTTATAATGAAAATGTGTATCTTCAAAACAAACGTCCTCTAAAAAATATGCGTATTTTGTTCTTTGATAAAATGAACTACAATAAAACGTAATCAACAAGCAAACACAAATATGAAGCTACTACTGATAATCTTTTTTTAAGAAGTGACATTGTTGGTATTGACTGCGAGGTACGTGGGACTGCTGGCGGAGTTAATAGCCTCCAAGCAGCTTTTATACCTCTGTGAGAGCCATCAGATGTGTGTATGGCCATCAGAGTCCGTTTCCTCCCTGGGTGCTCGTGTGACTCCCTCGGCGCACTAGTGAATTAATCTGTTAGCAGTGAATCATCATGTTGCCCGCTCCCTGGCATTGGTTCACTCTAATATCTAGTTCAACATGGGCTGGCTGACGGCAAGAGATATGCTAATTCGATACCCTTTTTTTTTTTCTTTTCTTTTCTTTTACACATCATAAATAAAAGTCTCTTCCAAGCCTGAATCTGTGGAAGCGTCCTCTTTCATGCTCAAGGTACAGCGTGAGACAGTTTCTCGGCATTTACGAACATCGGCTGCAAACATTACCCAGCATTTCTGCACTGGATGCGAAGAACAATGTGTGACACCCGGCATACACAAAATCAAGGATGACTAACCAAGCTAAACCTCAATGTTATCTGGCTGGACCAAACCATATTTCCAGTGTCTTTTTATGATGGATGTCAGATTTCTGCTCATCTACTTAATAAATGAAGGCATAAGAAAGAGAGTCGGGGAGGATGATTATTTTGGGGCGCCTTTATAGCTCTCCCTCTTCGCGCTGCCTGCGTGGCGTGATTTGTAGAGAGATTGAAATGAGGCTGGCTGGTCGACCAGAGACTCGCTCTTGATTTACACACACTGTTAAATCACAGAGACAGCTGGCTGCCGGCGCTGCCCACCACCGAGACCCAGAAACAGATCTATCTCCGGTGCCGGAGCTCCACCAGAATCAGAACTTTATGGCCGCCACAAAGGCTCAGCGCCTGGGGAGCCGGGCACCACGCATGTCCCGACTCCAGCCTGTTGTTGACAATGGTGGATGCTGTGCAACAATTGTCAATAAATGACTTTCATCTCAGGCTGGCTCAAGAGGATATTGAAACAAACCTCAGAGAGAGAAACAGAGAGAGAAAAAAAGAGAGAGAGAGAGAGAGAGAGAGAGAGAAATAAAGAGAGACAGAGAGAGGGAAATAAAGAGAGAGAGAGAGGTTTATTCTGACCTGCTGGTCAGGTGGTCATTGTCTGCAGCAGATGACAAATCTCCACGACTGAAACACCACCAACCCTCTGTCTTCTGCCACAGCCTCGTCTCCCTGAAGAATAAGAATGCTTTCTTTCTTTTTTCTTTCTTCTCTGTGCAAACAATTATGTGTTTCAGCGAATCTGTTCATTGTGTGCATGTTTTGATGTTCCCTGTAGAAGACTTCAAAATATAATATCTCTCAAAGGGCAGATTTTCACATACTGCAATTAACATAGCCAAGCATTCAATTAAATTTCCTAATAACTGTTTTTGAGCTTTATTTATAATGTTTCAGACTCACAGTATAGTGTTTACTCACCTGGAAATGTTTCTGTATGATATGCGGATATAATATAGAATGTATTATATAATCTAGACAATGCATTTTGACGCAAACAGCCACTTATGTGTTTATGGGGGCTGTTGAATAACTTTTCATTGTGCTACACTAAATGTGTTGCAAACACCAACAGGACTTCTGTCACACTTAAAAGAGTAGGGACAACGCATGAGAGAATGCTTGTGAGTAGTCAACAAGCACATCAATGTCAGTGATAATGGCTTATACACACAAAACTGTCAGGGTGACTCAACTCATTAAATTGCAATTTGGCATAGAACACATAACCCATTAATTTTTACTGTGCACACCGCCAAGGAACACAAGATTAGCTTTTCGGTTTCTTTGTTTTTGAAAACCTGTTATGTTCTGACGGTGAAACACTAGTCTTAAGATTTCATTGTAATTCCAGTGACAGTCAGAGTAGAAAAGACAGCGACTTCTGGCCTCCGGAGAGATTTTCAGACTGATTTTATCATGACTAATCTTACCCTTTGAATTTTTCAAAAGTGTAGCATTAGGAACCTCACTGAGTGTAGAACTTCTATGGCCCTTGCACATAAAATGGACCATTACAGTCAAAATGATCATAAGTCCTCAGTGTAAAATGATTCAGTTGCATTTACTCCCTTGCAACATTCACACGCTATTTAATTTGTAATCGCTATACAGTGTACCCTTATTTATTACTGTTTTGTGTGTAATTGTTGTGCTTTTATCTTTCTGCTCTCTCTGAGGAGCCATGTCGCCAAGTTTCCTATGCCATGCAATGAGACAAAGTTTTAAACATCTGAATTTGAAATGATCACTTTAATATTCTAATATGCATCTTCATCCAGGCCCTGTTCTCAATAAAACTTCTCATAAGCCAACAAAAAGGTCATTATTTCATGTAGACATTCATGTGGACATATTTTCTGGACACATCTCTGTTTATATGTATCTGTGTCCATCTGTATACCAATAATGTGAATAGCTACCGATGCACATGTAGATGGGTCACTGAAGATTCTGTGGCTTTATCTCTATTTATTTGTATTGCTGTATTATTTTGAATACATTTGAATCCTGTAATCACTTTTTGCTCTAATTACTTGTTCAGCACTCACTATTTGTCTTATTCTTATCTGTATCCTTTTCTCTCCAATTACCCCACAGAGATCATTTAAATTTCAATCTGATCTAATCTAATTTAATCTAATTTAATCTAATCTAATCTAATCCAATCCACATGATTGATAAGAATGCCTGTTTAAAGCAAGATTAGCCATTCTGCAATTCCTGAATGTTGAATTCTAATTTCCATGGTTAAAAGACATGTTGGATCATCGAGTAACGCATGAGGTTGGAAAATAGGTCATCTATAGCGTAGCCATCTTTAGGGTATAGCTTCTAAAAAAAAACCTCAACCTGCCATTGAAATACCAAACAGTAACATTCTCTTGTCATCATGCCAGCAGTGCTCACTGGGGCTGTCATCAGCGTATGAACAAAGCCTCCTTCCACACTACACATCCGTGAAAAAGCCCCCATTTACCAGATACCATATCAAGATGACTCACAGCTCACTTTGCAAACACAAGCATCAGCTGAGCGCGGCGCGCCGAGGAGGAAATAACTTCTCCTGTAACTGATCCAACATGTACATCCAAATGTAGCGTTGCATATCTTCTGCCAACATAAGCAATCAATAGTTTATCCAGAGTATTTTGGCCTTGGACAAGCACTGAAAAATTACATGTGACATGAGTCTCAATCTGGACAATGATCTGTCAGATCAAGACTCATTTCTCATATCTGAAATGTTCCAGCCAAGCCTTTTTTAATACAGGCTTAGTGTCACGGTGGCTTATTACCTTATGTGAAGCACGGTTGGCATGAAGTACCTGCTGGCAGCTGAACTGAGGCTGCTGCAGGGGAATTTTCTGTGGTTAATCTTATTACTGCAAAGGCCCCTTTTTCTTCAGGCCACTATATGTTTCCTAAATTATTCCATGTCACCCTTGAGTGACAGTGTGATGCTTAATAGATTTTACTTGCTGTGTCAGGTCGCAGCACTGGTGTAGCAAATGTTACAAATGTACCGAATCAACATAGTTTATTCATGCATGGATGTTGGTAATATGTAAACCTTCTGCATACTGTGTGAGGTCTCATTAGGGTGATTGAAGGGTAAAGTTAACTCTCTAGTGATGCTACTAGTCTCTCTTTATGCTCACAATTACATTTTTCATTCTTACCATTCCTCTGTTGTCAGCAAGAAAAGCCAAATACGTAACAGTCAAAATGGCTATCTTCAGCAGACTGAAAAATACAAAATAGATGTCAGGATTTAGTTCACAGTGCGAACACACATGGTTCAGATGGCAATCTACAAGCTGAGGACGAGTGTGTAAAGCCCTGCCTCTCACCTCTCAGTGAGTATGCATAAATCTATTGTAAACCAAAGGAACATCCTTCTGCCTTTCTGGCAGGTATCTATCTGTGGAGACCAAAGGTCACACATCAAAGAAGAAATGTTGTGAAAGGGAAATTCAGAGATTATCACCATAAAATCACCTCGTTTACCTTCACTATTCATCTGTCTCTTCCTCTTTATATATCAGCTCTGTGGTTCCGGTTATTGACCTTTTCTCTCTCACGTTACATTGTCCATCTCCCGTCCCTCATCCCTCATCCCCCGCCCTCCCCCCCTCCGCCTCACATGTTTTTCTATTTTCTTCCCTCTAATTAGGTTACAGGAGCACAGGGTCATCCAGGAGCTGTCAAATGGAACGATTAAATCCTTCAAGGTCATTTAGGTGTCTGAGCTAGAAGTGAGGGTTTCTATAGAAAACTCAAGCAGGCTGCACCAACACAGCCCGCTACCTGTGATGCTAAATGTATTTTACTCTACAAAGTGTGAGGTGCATGATTGCCCCCTTTTATCAACACCATTTTATCAGCGGGGGAAGTTGGCAGGTTAATATATGTCTCCTACTTATTGTCCAGCAGTGTTTCAGAATTTACGGTTTAATAAGCTTATAAATAATCCCCCTTGTGTCCACAGATACAAAGAAGGTTAGGGAATGTCACTGCATGGCCATCGATACTGAGGCGGCTCGGGTGACGGCGGGGAAATGCCTCCTGCCCCTTTCCCTATCTTGGCTAAACAATTTCCCAGGAGACGTCTCTGCTAGAGGGGGGTCATTCCTGTTCGGTGAGCTTGTGACTCATCCTCCTTCTGTCCCCGCCGTCCCAGTGGCCACAGCACAGCTCGCTGCCTCCATCTATAAAAGCTCTTTTGGTCTGCCTTCTATCCACACCGGCCCCATCCCGCTCCCTCTCCTCCCCGTATCCCTAGATGAGCTGGAAGCTGCTAAGCGTCTTCCACTATCTCCCCGGCCCGGCCGCCGCTGTCCCTGCTCCCTCAGGAGGGCACTTTATCTATACCACCCTGCCGGTCTGGCGGTATATATCATAGCCATTTACAACCTGCTGATACACCTTTGACCGTTTCACTTCACATTAATAAAGTTCCCCTAATGATCAGCCGCCTCCCACCGCATTTCTCAAACGAGAAGCTCAGGGTCAAACACTTCCACACCTCTGAGGTACAGTATGCACATAGCTTACAGTCGCTTTTATAACTATACATAAGAATTTGCTGTCATGCTAAATAATTACACTATGAAGACACCTAATAGAAAGATATTGTAATAACCTATGTGTGTTTTCATTGGTACCGTAAATAGAACTAGTTCTTCTTAGAAAGTTTTTTTTTTCCACCCAATTCTTCAGTCATTTTTTCCCTTTAGATTTTTCTCAATGTTTTCACCACAACATGCTTCTTTCATAACTGCAAATAATAAGAGACATTGACAACTGCTATTATTAAGAATTTATACTCGTCTTTACAGCCTTTTGCACACAAAGGTGAAACATTTTGCAGTGACTCAACATTCAGTTTTCTGAACAGTAAGGACAAAGAGTTACATTTATTGTAAGACTAATAATGGTAACACTTTACAATAAGGGTACATTAATTAACCCTTATTAAGCATTAACTAACCCTTAACTTAGTGTACCCTTATTGTAAAGTGTTACCCTAATGATAAAGTTATTTCTTTACTGATAAAACAGGGTGTATTCAAATTCATACCAAACTCCACTGTTTCTTGAAAAAGAGAGAGGTGAAGCCAAGTGATGCTTGAATCCATGGATAGACAAAGATCTACTTAGGCTTCACATACTTTTTTGTGATTTTACTTACCTTTTGTGTCATTGCTGATGTACATTGTTTTATATTGTTTATGCTTGTCATTGAAACCGTTTTATTGTCCAGGTTTCTCTTGAAAATCATATTTTTGATCTCAGTTGAACTAAAATGCCAAATAAAGATTATATAAAAAAGGGAAGATAAGTGATTGTTTAGGTTGGATTACGCTGTAAGCACTACACTCATTAAATTGCAACAAAACACCCTTTTTCATTTTCTCTATTATTTCTTAAATCCTCTCTAAAACACAGACTGGGTGAAAGAGGCACTATTGTATAATTGTGAATTAATGGGTGGGGAGGATTTGCCCGGTGAGAGTTGGAAATCAGTCCTTAACAATTATTGGTTGAACAGCAGCACCAAGCTCACACACTCTGAATTACGGCTCCTCTATTGATGTCTGACTCATTTCCCTTCTCTCTGATTCTGTAATTCCTGGCTTAGCGACTGTGTCTAAGAACTTCCTGCGAACTTCAAAAATGAGAGACACTCTTATCACATCTTATTTTTCTTATCTCTCTTTGGCTCTTTCGCATCTTGCTCTCTCAATCAGATTTTTTGAAGAATCACCCTTTATTAGGCCGTACCGCAAGAGATTACTGCCGAGTGTCTTTGACGAGTCTCTTTGGTCTTTTGATGCTGTTAGTTTGATGTTTAATGTGTACAAAAAGGCAGGCAGGTTTTAAAGCATTATTTAACACTTTTCCCTTTTTTATCCTTTACTTACCTAGGCACCTTGAGGGGAGGGAGTGTTTCCCAGCTAGTCTGGGGTTTCAAACTGGCAACCCTCCCATCACAAACCCCCTTCTCTAACCTCAACACTGATCATGGTCATTTCTCTCAGAGCATTTGGCACTTCCTCTCACAAAAATTTCACAGCGCTGTAGAATCCCAGCAGATTTCAGATAAGCCTGTCACACTATCACAGGCTATGTGACAATGAGATCTCTGCCTGCTTTATATTGGATGGAGAAGAGAAATACTGTTATTGTTGCTTTTTTGGCTCCTTTCTTGTCCTATTTTCTGTTGAACATTTCCTTTTAAATCACATGTTTCCTGTTTAGGACAGGAGTTACCATATAGGCTTGCTGACTGATATTTGGATGATACGTAGAGTTAGTCAAATAAAGGTTTACAGCAGTGAATTCCTATGCAAACTATACTGGTTCTGCTGCATGCTTTGATTCATAGACAGCTATTATCTAGCAAGCTAGAATAGTTATTATCTGAAATGAACAAAGAAACCTGACAGTAGGTTATTAGATGGAGATTCATTCATTCAGTGTAACCTGTATTTGGGTTTACCTCCAATCTCAAACAGCTGTAGTCAGCCTTTGCAACACCTGCGGTGTGTGTCCTGGTGGACAGTGTTCTTGAGAACAGACTGCACAAGAACAGAGAACAATCTTAACCGTTTAAGGCGGGCTGTGTGCTTGACGCGATCACTTATGACACATTCATTTTCTCAGTTGACCTTGCATTTGCATCATAAATCTCCTAGCAACCACGGCTGGCACCATCATGCAGGTCAACGGGTAACCAAGCAAGAAAAAGAGATACTTGGAAAAGATTCTTGTGTGGATGTAGATACATTCAGTAATGTTATAAGTTAAAGTGAGTAGTCTGATAAGGTGGATTTGTTTCCAAATGTAGGTTACTGTGACACAGGAAACTGTCTTGTCTTTAGCCCTAGTCTCTACTCCAAACACTCCAAACTCCATTCACTCCAAATACTCAAAATAACTACATAACTAGCCATCATGTTGAATTAGCAAAGCGACCATTGTTAATGTTAACATGTGACTGGAAACTACTATGGCTAGCTTCTAGTAGCTACGTTCGCTAGCGCACAAATTTACAACAAGACTGTGATGTTTAAGAGACCATGACCTGATATGGCTAGCTAGTAAGTTACATGCGTGTCAGTGTTAGCTCGTTGTTAGCACTATTGTTTGGGTTCGACAACGGTTACAGAATTCAATGGACCCAGTGCCATTAGAGAGACAAATGTACGTAGGTAAAAACATCCAAGATTAAAAACTCTGTGTTAAACACAGACTGTGACAAGTATGTGAAAAATTCATTCATTTCCCCATAGAGAAATCACTTAAGTCTGTATTTGGGCAAGGCTGACACCATGCTGACATCACGTACGAGGTCTATAGTGCTGTTTGGATTCGTCCTACGTCCTTGGAGAACCTGGGCTGCTTGATATTACCTCAGAGGCAGACCTGTGGTGTTTCACAACAATTTCTTCAAACAGTATATCTACTGAACTGTCAAAAGAATCTGATGTACTGTAGATGACAGAAATGAGACATGACTTATTTTTTTCATTTCTAGCTACAACACAGCTTTTTGAAATTAAAATAGCAATAAATAAATAGGATACATTGTACATTATTACTCTGTGTTCCTGTGTGTACAGGCCTAAATCCCCCTGACATTGGCTTTTCAATAACACTGGGACATTTTGGGGGCGTAAACCATTTGCTGTGGGCTAGGTTGTGTCATAGCAACACCAGCGTAAAGAGGTAAGAAACGATATAATACCAAAACTACACATGCAGCAAACAAGACCCCTGCGTTCACCGTCTCTTCAACAGCTGTAGTGGATTTCCATATGCCAGTTACCTCAGCCTCAGGCTGGATGCCACTTCAAGGTAGACAGCTCATCAAGATGAGTGACAAATGTTGTAACGTGAACTTGACCATCTGAGGAGGGCGGGACTAACAACAGACTTCCTGCCGCAAGGCAAAAAGTTGCATTTTGTAGCTTTAAAAATGAACTCCCCAGGTAGACCCACGAGGAATAAAAGCAAACAAACCTTTCATTATCTCTGCTTTTTTTCACAAGTCTTTTTGCATATCCCCTTCGAAGTCCCCATGAATAAAGAATGCTTTACAATGTAAATTAAATCACAGCAGTGCAGTCACAGACTTGTGTAGTGATCAATGTTTTCTGTCACCAAGAAACATTTTCCTGAGCAAATCTTCTTTTGGCCAATTAGGGATTTTTCATGACAGTAACATATGTCTCTTTCATGAGAAAATATAAAAAATAATCAGGTTTAGATGACTTTGAGAAAAAGCCCTGTAAAGACCAGAGAGAATCATAATCTATTCAAATCTTTTATAGATCAAACTATGTCTGGTAAGAAATCTTACATAATTGCTCACATGTAATTGTTAAACCTCAAGAAGCTGCCGACGAGTTTAAATATTGAAACACCTATCCATAATTCACGGTTCCGTTCAATATTGCACGGCGCTCGGTGCAGCCGGCTCTCATCTAAGACACCCGGGTACCCGAGCCGAGTCGACTGACAGTCACTGGTGGTCCAGCAGGGTGACCTGATTATGAGAAAGATCATCCCGAAGCTGGAAGTCACAGGCTTGATCCTCCATCTGGTTCACGGTTCACAGCTAGTGTTAATCCTCCTGAACTGTGCTCGAGCAAGATACTGAAACCCTCCATGCTACAACGGTGCCACAAATAGCAAGCCTACACTCGGATCCCTCTCGTAAAATGCATACACGCGTGTCTAAGGGGTATACGCCAGGAAACCGTTTTCTAATTACATCGGCTGTAATTTGGTGATTGAGTGCTCCAAGAAAAAAAAGATCAGGGGTGGAAGTGTTTTGACTGGGGGCGAGATAATTGCAGCAGTTCAGCAAAAGTGTTGAAGGCTGTTAAAATGCTATCTGGAGCTAATGTGGACGTCCTGGGAAAATCAGTATCAGTTAGTCTGGAATTCTGCAGAACTATAATCACCTTCTGTCCTTTTTGCGAAAGGAATTTGCCAACTCTTGTTCACAGCTATTGCCCGTTTAGCTCAGAAGATTTATTATCATACACGGCAAGAAGGTAATTCATTTGTGGCCTACAAAACTGACCTTTCCACTGTTTGACAGACGCAAAGAGCTTAAACTTACAGTGTGACAACCCTCAGAGATACTTAACACCGCAACATCGCACGCTTTCCTCCGCCTCTTCTCTTGTTTTTAGAAAGTGATCTTTTAAAATCTCATATCAGTTACCTTGCAGACAAGAGAATCAATACGTGATGGACAGTAATTTTCTGTACTGGTCTGTTCTTCTCACACTGTAGCATGCCATCCATGAAGAATACATTTGTATCCCAGGTCTGTTGCCATCCAAGACCGCCGAAGGTCGAGCCGTGAATTTACTGCAGCCGTTTGTCTTGCTCGCTTGGCACAGGTCGCTTTGTCAGTGTTAATGCGCTAAGTGTGGAGGTGAATCCAGCAGCCTTCCCTGTTTATTAACATTCACGAGTGCAAAGCAAAAAAACATGGTCATCTGGATGAATGCAACATTCATTCAGTATCTGGCAATGTGGGAAGGGGGGCGTGGGGGATGTAGATTGTGTTGGGTGACTGCCCAAAAGGCACACGGTGGGTTGCGGAGGAGTAGCCCGACTTTTATCTTTTTGTTTGTTTTTTTTCTATAATCATTAGCACATGATAGCAAAATGCTGATGCAAATCCTCGTCATATGCTAATATCCTCTTTGTTGCTACTAAAAGCAGTAGTGGATAATACAAATGTTGATGAAATGTTGTTTTGGCAGATATGTAAACATCAGATAATGACAGTGTGATGGATACATAAAATGTTTGCCTCTAGTCCAAAAACAGCATTAGGCCTGGTGATAATATTCTGTTCCTGTTTGATTCAGAAGAATGAGAGATGGACCTACATAGCAGCTAAGGCTTTCAGATTGATGCAGCAGAGATGAGTTCATCATCACCTCTTCAACCATCTGGTTTGGCTCTGTGACTGAAGTCCATCATCCGGCCTGCAGAGATGATCATTGGCAACATCCAGGAAATGCATAATTCCAAGGCCGGGGGCTTCACTTGCACTTTAATCTTTAATGAGATCTTAAGGTCATTTTTCAAGTTGTGCTTACGCCTGATTTATGAAAATATCTGAGGCTGAATAAAGCTGTTTGCTCGTTTAAAGTAGCGTACCTGCACACCTGTCATATGTAAATCGCAAATTAACTTTGGTTTGATTGTGTGTGAACGTGCTTTGCAATTAAGCCGCAACAGTCATTAAATCTATAAATAAAGCTAGTGCTTCCATGGTTGAATTGCACTTGTTTGCTTATTGTAGCTTATTGTTTTCTTATCCTGTCTTTAATGCAAAACACCTTGGGGTTGGTAATGAATCTTGCATTCCTCACGTCTCAATTTACAAGTTTCTGTACACTACCAATAATTGGCCTGTTAATATGAAGTTATGAAGACTTACTATTCATTCATAAGCCTATCAATTTTCTTTTAAGATTAGGCTAATTTGGAAGAATGATATCAACACCATGCATTTTTTTAGGCCTCTTCATTTGAGTAAAAGCATATATGCAGCACACACACAGCCCAAACCCTGCATAAAGCCTGCACCTCTGCATTTCCAGCAGGTAATGTGCATATTTCAAATGTAAACCTGATGTAGAGCTACAACTGTTTCCACGTCATGTTGAGGTTGTATAAACTACTTTGTCATGATTTTCTGCCACCAAATAAGATCCGTGTGCTCCCTACGTAGTTTCTTCTTTTAAAAGGGAGCGGGCCTTTCATTAAGACACAATAAAGAATGGCCTTTGTGGGATATGATCCTCTGACATAGCCTTCAACAAATTCAACTGCTTTGTCATTTGCCCCCGCCATGTGTTACAATCAAGACCACGAAGTTAAGAACAGACAAGGCCAAAGACACAGACTTGAGTCAAGATGAAGCCCAAAGGCAATTTTGGCTGATTTGAATACCAAGGCCATGATCAGAACAAGCTGAATAATTTCCAAAGCCAGGAGACAGTGTGCAAATATTGTAAAATGGTTATATGAATGGTATACTAGAATGGAATAATTTTATTATCTTTTCAGAATGTATACTCATTCCTCAAATTCAATATAACTCTAGAGAATGATTTTTTTTTTCTTTCCTCGGTACAGAATTATTCTGTAAAAGTAATACAAGTCAATAGTGTAGTGTAGTGTCTGAATAGCTGATGTTGTTACTTTATATACAGTATAAGCCAACAACAACAACAAATAATGCCGACAACGGAAACCTGAATCTGACAGCCTGGTTTGTGGCACAGAAAGTTACCATCTTACAGTGGCTGTGCTTCCTACAGAAAAGGAGAAATCTTAGACCAGCTTCTGCCTGTTCAGGATTTTGAAAAACATGGACAACCAGGCTGTTTTTGAATTATGCAGGCAGTCACTGGTGAGAGAGAGATTATGCAAAGGAAGAGTAAACAGAATAAAAGAAAAGTAACCTATTTTGAGAATCTAGTTCATATTTTACTATGGCACTGGCACGAATACTGGTGCTTGCACTGCTAAATATTATACCACCTGACCACCAAGACAGATTGTTAAATTTGTCTTTGCGTCACTTGCTCTGTTTGTGCTGGCCCACCCATTCAAAATCCTGGTACAAGTAAATACGCTTGTCAGCGGCGGTTCACTCTGCCTCTGATTGTCATTCTGATTGTGGGATTTTGTAGTAGAATGCTCCGCTGTCTCTTTAAATGTTAATGAACGACGTCTCTGCATTTCACAAGGGAGTGCACCTCTATGTCAACTGGTGGTGATGGAGAGAAAGAAGACAGAGACAGAAAGACAGAGATTTGTCAGAGAATTGATGTTTTGTTAGCAGCTATTGCGTGGATTCACATCACTGAACCTAAGTATCCATTGTGTCCTTTTGTGGAAGAACAAAATGACAGTGTTGACAAGGAGCTGCCACTGCAACTTAGCAGAGGCATAGATAGTGAGTGAGCGCCTGAGGAGGATGGTGAGCAGGTCTCCATACAGTGTGTGAGCATCACTTATCCATCTGCAGTGCTGCCCCTGGGCTGTATGTTCTATCCTATGGATACAGCGTGTGCCATATTCACCCTTTGCAGTCATCATACACTGTTCATAACGGCACAGAGAATTTATTTCAAATGCGTCACTTCTGTTCCTTTCCTCATTTATCAAGCTCAAAATAACCAGGCTGGAATGTTAAGACCGCACTCAAGATGAATAGCATCACGAAGGCACCACTTTGGCAATTACATAGTCTCCAATTGAAGATTAGAGAAGAGGGAAAAATCATTGGCTATTTTCTTTTGTAACTCAGGTTAATTAAAGGACCTTTCCTGGATTTTAATTAAAAAATGTCAGATACTCAATTTTGCCCAATAATCGGTAAATTATTTCATGAACAACCCCCTTTACAGAAGCCCACAGCCAGTAAAGAACAAGAAAGCATTTATCTTGTACACAATACTTTATCAAAGAATCACATATAAAAACACACTTTTCTTTCTTGAGAAAGCTTTGATTTAAATGTAATTTTCATTCTCATTACTTGGATTCCCTCATTGGTCGCTCCCTTTGACTTAACGTTGCAAACCCCTCAACTACTGAAAACAGCATTCGAGCAAAAGAAATACACACTACAGCACACGAACCCTTAAGTTTATGATTAGAATGCAATACACACAATTCAAAAATATATTCTCTAATCTTGTAGTTGCTTTTTGTCTTTTGTCCAATTAGAAAAAATACACAATTAACTGAATTCACTGGGGGAAATGTTTTAACAAAGTCACAAGTGATACTGTATTTTGCACCATGACAGCTTTGGATATGGCGCTGCCCTTTGCACGGTCAGCGTCTGCAGTGTCCTGTGTGCCATTAAGCATCAATGGAGATCGCAATCTCCTGTGTACCATGAGTGTTCACATGCCCTGAAGGGGGTGGAACATTGTGCCCTGCCAGTGTCCTGAGGGTCATACGTGCCGATATTGACATTTCCGCGATGTGCCTCGGCATTGTGTCATGTGTGTTCGCACGTCGTCACCTCGGGAAGGGGCGTCTGGTCCTGCATGACCACTTGAGGCGGGGTCGGGGCGGGGCGAGCGTGGGCCACCGAGTTCTTCTGCAGCTCCACCCCGAAGGCCGGGGGAGCGTTCTGCAACTGTCTCCTGTACTGCACGAAGCTGCAGGTCTTTAGTATGATGGCCAGGACGTTCTTCCCTATGAGGATCCCCGACACCCTGGCGTCCCTGTAGAGGATCATGTTCCCCCCGCGGATGAAGAGTGTGATGATGTTGATGGTGACCAGGCTGAGGATGGGGTACAGTAGCATCTTGTGGGGCACAATGTTGATGCCCTGCATGCTGATCTCGCTCAAGGACACGCAGGGCAGCACCAGCAGCAGGATGTAGCAGTAGAAGAACATCAGGCCCTCAGCCCACAGAGGCAGCCCCTTCTTCTGAGGCTCCCACAGGTTGGCCTGGATGTCCAGTATGTCCAGCAGGTCCACCACGACCCAGAAGAGACGGTTGCGGATCTCCTCTCTCTTCTTGAAGGCGCGTACGTATTCCATGTGGTCGATGGCCACCAGGACCACGAACAGTACGGGGATGCAGATGGAGAGCAGCAGCGTCAGCGCCTTCCTGGCCAGAGTGTCCAGGCTCTTCCTGTCTGCCTTGTAGTTCTGGTACACAAAGTAGACCTTGATCTCCAGCACGAAGATGTAGAGGAACCAGAGGATCATGGCGTAGCCTCTCTTGGCCGTGCGTACTTCAGCGCCCACCCACACCGCCACATAGCGCAGTATGATGAGGAAGCAGATGTCTCCCACCATCACCATGATGCAGATTCCAATCTTGCGTGGCCCGTGGTTCTGCTCCACCAGGTAGGCATCAATCAGCGCCATGCTGCTCATGATCAGGATGGTGGACAGGCACACGTGGGGCTTGTTGGTGGGAGGTGGGGGTACCATCCTTGCCTGGGGGAGAGGGGAAGGGGAGCGAGGCTCCGGGCTGAACTGTTGAAGAGGGAGTGCGGAGGGTCCTCAGTTTGCCCAGTGTGTGCAGATCAGATAGTGCTGCTAGACAGTGGTGTTCCCCTCCATTGCTTCTGCCTTGGCCAGTATCCAGGATGCACTAATAGGATTCACACAGATCACTTCAATCAATCTCCGCTTGTGCCCAAGCCACCTGCCGGGTAGACAGTACCCCTCATTTAGTAAATTATGTTCACTGGCAAATGCTCTGTAAACATACAGCCTCAATATTGTAAAAAAAATCATAAATCTCAGATGCATGTCTCTGCTTTATTCCCTGCGAATCATCCATTGAATGCTACACTACTAAATACAAATTAATACATTATATGTTATTAACAGAGAAAAGGCTGCTGCAGTGTATTCTCATTATAGAATCACTTTCGACACCCTTGTTTTCATACAAGCTTAAGCTTTAGAGATAAAAAGCCAGCTGAATACTCACTTGTGTCCCTCTTTGTACTTTATCCTAATGACTGGCAGCGAGCGATCATCCATGAGACTGTGCTGGGAGATCACAAAGCCCATCTGTAATCCACGGGAGAAGAGAGGAGAAAACGCACGGGATCCTCTCCTTTCTGACAGACGTAAATCCACCAGTCATGGATATTTTTTTTTTAAGCTAAAGAGAAATCCCAAAATATTGCCGACATAATCCACTTACTGCTCAGACTGAATCAGAGGAGGCGTCTTAATGGTCACAAAGACCGCTTTCAATTTCTGCAACTAAGAATAGAGGTTATTATGTCTTGTGCTTGGATAGAGGTTTTAAGCCCAAACTCCGAGAGAAAAAAAAAAAAACACAAAGTGGTAAAGTTATTCTTAGTGGAAAAATCTCTGCAGTGGGTCCCGCTTAAAACAGAGCAGTGTTTTCCTCTCCAGAAGTTTTCCTCTCCGTCATCCACCATCCATGGGCAAGAAAACGTAGCATTTTGTGTTGTGTGTGTGCGCGTCTTGTCTGTGTACGTCTTCGTGTGCACGCGTTGTTTTCTGTGTCTATGCCTGTAAGTTTGTGTGTTTCAGCGCGTGTGTGTGTGTGTTTGTGCTTGCACCGAGGACGCAAGCAATGAGGGGGGGGCTGTAGTGAATCTTTTGAATGCAGCGTGTGTCTGACCGTCCTTCCCCACTCAGCTGTGTGCGTGTGTGTGTGTGTGTGTGTGTTCGTGTGCGGGTTTCAGCTGTCTCCACGGTTCGTTGTCGCTGTAAAATGCTGCCCCCCCGGTGAGATCATGGTCGCTGTGCCGTTGCCTGTCTCTCCTCACTCAAGAGGCTCTGCCAGGGACCCCAAGGATCAGCAGCACCAGTGGATCCCCTTGCCTCCACTCAGCTTGGTCTGCCAGCTCCAGCCAGCGCTGTGATACTCCGCCGCTCTCTGCCTGCCTGCCTGTCTGTCTGTCTGTCTGCTCCCTGCCTGTCTGCCTGTCCGCCTCTGTGCACTTCTCAGCCCCCCTTCAGCGGAGTGAGAGACGCTCCTCTGGTGCTTTCAGGCAGACTCCTGGGATTCGCTCTCGTGCCTCCCCTCCTCTTCCTTCTCCCTCTCCTGCTCAAGTAAAGGCACTTGCTGTGTGGAGGTGACGCTCAGCAGACCACAGCTGCAGAGAGAGAGAGAGAGAGAGAGAGAGAAAGAGGTAGAGAGAGAGAGACAGAGAGACAGAACACTTATCCAGGGGGTGGGGAAAGGCGGGGAGAGGGAAGACGAGCCAGCCTTTTGCAGCTTAGCTGAATGCACAACTTCTCTCTCTCACCCTGTTTTTTTCCCCCCTCTCTCTCTCTCACATCCCTCTCCTCTTTTCACATTGTGCCTTGTGCTGATATCCTATTTTCCCAGGCTCTTTCCTTTTGGCTCCCAGAAAGCCCTGGTTTCCTTGTTCTTTTAGAAGCCCATTTGAAGGTGCTCTGCATTTTCTCCATCAGGGTCTATAGGTGCAAGGATGAGAAGTGATCTGGAGAGGAGAGAGAGGGAGGGAGAAGATGCTCTCCAGGCAGGGAAGGAGGAAGCCAGCTTCCCAGCAGGCTGTGTGTCTGCAGTCCAGGGAGAAATGGGGGGGGGGGGGTGAGGCGTGCAGCGGCTCCTGACAGAGAGCCTTTCTATTGATCTACTGACAGAGCGGTGAATCAGGAGACTGAGATGGGGCCAGAGACCAAAAGAGATGAGGGGCAAGGGGAGACGGGGAGGGGACAGATGTGGGGAGGGGAGGAGAGCGAGCGACACAGAGGAATAAAGAGGAGGGGGCAGAGTGACATGAAGAGAGGAGGAAAAGAGAGCAGGAGATGTGTGGGGTGGGACTAAATGTCAGGGGAACATTTTCATCCTCGGAGATGTAATAATGCCCGGGCAGGAATAGAATATTTATGCAAAAATTTATATTAACAAGGTGAGAGAAGGTTAGTGCGTTTGCTCCATGAGGCTTCGCCATATACCAACACTACTGGCTCTGTTTATCCAGCTGGGCCAATTAGTGATAATTTCTCTCATAGGAACCAAACTGTTTTCATTACTATCAAGCCATTTACTTCTCAGTTCATGAATTGCAATTATTGAAGAGTCAAAAGTATTTATTATCTTTGTTATGCGGCTGCACTTTTCTTCCAATAGTGTACTGACAACTAAACATAATTGCAATCAATCATGCAGACTTGCAGTTATGAATGGATTTGGTTACTGAGATCACAGCTGTGAATCAGCTGACAGAAGATGGCAGCTGCTATCATGGCTGTTTATGACTTGCATCATGCCATTGTCATGGCAGCATATGGAGACTTCATGTTTGAGAAATGAAGTCAAATGAAATGTTGCCTATTTGCTTCTCACGGTATTGCTTTCTTATTGATTTTTTCCTGTGGATTTATTGACCATAATTGAGTCTTGACAAGTAGAGTGATGAATTGTGATGATGAATAGTGATGAATTAAAATCTTTTCTTAAAACTATTTCAAACATTTGCCAATGGGGTGAGATTTGTTTCCAATGCAATTCAATTTATTTCAGGAATTTGTGTCATTTTGTTGATACTAGTACAGTGATCTGCCTTATTCTGACTCATTTCAAGATATTGTCATTTGTTTTCCAGTAAATTCCTTAAACAAGTGAAACTGCGTTGGAAACAAGTGGAGTTATCACATCTAATTGGCAGAATTTTTCACTTCTTTTGGGGAAAAACTAAGCTTTTAAGACGGAATATGAGACTAAATGACTTGTTAAGATGGACATTTTTGCAGTGTCCCTGTTGCAGCTGGTAATTGTAATTTGTCCCCGCAAGATATGTCAAAATATGAACTGGAGATAACAGATTACTAGGGAAGGTTGGCAAGGTGGCCTAGTGGTTAGAGAAATGGTTCTGGAGTGAAAAGTCACATGATCCCCGTGACAGGCGCTGTGCCCATTAACAGCCATGTGTCCTCTCAAAGTGTCCTTGTGCAAGAAGACACTAAACCGCTACCTGCTCGCTCCTCCCAAGTCATTCTGAATTGTAAATGTAAATTAATGGATGGCTCGGCTGTTCCACAGGGGAATAGCCTCGCGATCTTAATAGTTTTACTCCCCTAAAATCAGTAAGGGAGAGTAATACAGCATCTCTACAATCCCCATTTGTTATGCCTCCCACATAATATCTAGTTATTTATAATTTATATCTTCATTTACATTCCTTTTGTGATATACAATGGAGTCCAAGACTATGTTAACCTTGCCATTAAAAACAGCAGTAAACCTGGGCTTGGACTTTGAATTACATTTGGTGAATCTCTTCATTTATACATCCTCAGCACTTTTCTCTTGTCTTCCTTCACTCCGTGTTTATAATTCATGACTGTGGAGGAAATCAGATCCCCTGGCTCTAAAAAGTATTGTCCCTTTTAAACATTGAGAGGGGGAAGCTGATTTACGCTAAGGTCTACGCTTCTTTACGGTTAGCTGGTGTCAAAATTCTCAATCCTGACGAACACTGTATTTCATGATTTATAAGATTTCCACACACCAAAAGCATGGCTGGGTGAAGCTGTGGCACGTGTCCCTCCTCTTCCTCTGCCTCTTCTCCCCTCTCTCCTCCGTCCATCAGCCTGCGCTCACCCTCCTACAGAGGATTGTCCTTGGCTCTTGGACAGGGACACTGCATCATCACTGTTCTGCTCCAGGCAGACAACCACACAATAGATGGTAGACGATAAAGTACCAGCCACATCCTGTATAACATAAAGCATCTATACAAACAATTAGAGCCGGAGAGGCAGCCGCACTGTTGGTTTTCCCGTTCTCGCTCTGGCTCTTGGAGTGACGGGGAGAATGCGTGAGTTTTGAAAACAAAATGTTCAATTCCAATTCTCCACCGTCAAAAGTGGTATTTGCCTTTATGCAAATATTTGAGCATGTTTTTTCAGAGCACAACACGCTCCGTTTTGAGAATGTTCCCTTGACAACGGGGAGTGCAGCAGCTTGAGAAATGCGCCTTCTCATCTTGTTGAGAAAGATATCATGGGAGGAATTCAACACCCGGCTCAACTCAGCAACAAAATGCGCTTTACTGTCTGAACAAGAAAATTTTGCTTTCAGGTGCTTCATTGAATTTTTCTCAGGATTTATTGACCATAATTGAGCCTTGACAAGGGGATTGATGAATTATATCCTCCTGTTGCAATTGGTTAAATTCTGATTTCTTCCACAATATTTTTATGTATTTTTTTGGACAGCTGTTATGAAATACATGGCAAGCATTAGTTTTATACTAATTTGGGATAAGACAGTGTTGGAAACATGGTGAATTGTGAATGCAACACATGTCAAAATATCAACTGGAGAAGACAGATTATTAAAGAAGGTTGGCCCAGTGGTTAGAGAAGTTGTTAGAATGAAAGGTCACAGGTCTGATCTTGTTAAAAAAAGATATGAAAGGTACTCAACACTGCAAGCCGCACCTTGAACTCAGCTTAAACAATGCACAAAAGATGTTTTCTAAATATTGATTTACACTTTGCCATCTCAACAAGACATTTTTGCTTTCAAAGTGGAATGTCTCCTTTTGGCTGATTGGCATTGTTAGCTCAATCAGCAGCCCATTCTTCCTTGCCCTTTGTGCTCACTGGATATAACATTTCTTATTTTCTGTTTTACGGTCAAAGACAGTTTACTCTACAAGGTTTATATCAGGGGACTGTGATTGTCTGTTTGAAGTACAACAAGTTTCCTATGGAATGTGCAACCTCCAAGCACGCCATGTCCTTTTCTATGTTTATTGCATCAATGCTCACCCAGAGCATCGATGTCTGAGAGCAAATATCTCATACCTAAATGCTGCAGGTAGTAGCATAATTACAAGTGTATGCATAACTGCATGAATAGGCTGATTTGATTTCCTTTGTGTTTAGACTGCAGATGGTTTACTTCAGAGTCAAGGTTTATGCGTCATTAATTACAGTGTGTAATGCCACATGAAATTTGAAAAGAAATGCCTGCCAATTAGAATTACCATAAGAATTGCCATATTTCAAATGTGGGACGAAATGTTTTGAACCTTTGTCATCATCAGCCATACATGTATGTGTGTGTGAGTGTGCATGTGCGTGTGTGTGTGTGTGAGAGAGGGAGAGAGAGAATGTGTGTGTAAGGGAAGGAATCAAGTTTCAAGAAACTGCCACAACATTCAACATGTCATGATTTGCAGATGTCGGTAGGGAAAAATAGCCCTTGGACACAAACATGAATTAATTGCTTCGGTTTGGCAGCCTGGATTCAGTGTCAGCAAGTTGTGAAAAGATTGTGGAATTTACATCACCAAAGACAATTTGTACATGAAGCATAACAGCGGAAATAGGACACATAAATCACATTAGCTGTAACCCTGAGTCTGCCATCGATTACCCACAGGAAAACAAATGGGGGCGTTAAAGCTTCCCATCCTTAAACATCCCCATCAGGATTCTAACCACCAAATGGGAGAAATGAAGTGGAAGGGCTGAGCTGCTCCCCAGGGGGCTGTAAGGTCAGCGGGGCAGACCGACTGCAGCCCCCCGCCCACACACACACGCACACACACACACACACCAGACAGACATCCATGCTGGGGGAGGTGCAGTTGTTAGGGCATATTACTCCTGTAGCTATGATACTAAACTGTCAGTAATAAGGTAAAATTCGTCTGTATCTTTACTGTTTGACATAACATCCAGACAAAGCTAGTATACTGTATGTTTTTACAGACAATGGATGACTATAAAGCAGACCTGGATCTAATAGTGTTTGAAAATATATCTTCACATTTGCTTTAACCTCTGTGGAGTACCAGATGGGTGAGATAGAACGAGTGCCAGGTTATTTAGACAATCACAGGAAAATTGTTTGCGTCAATTATTTGAGTCAATTTTATCTACATTTGTGTACTCAACAGCCTTCTGAATCGTCCTGATATGATAAACCCGGCCATTCTGCTGCTCTAAGTAGAGTAAAACAAACATTATTTGCACAGGTCCGCTTGAAAGCAATAATCCAAAGTTCAAGCGCTAGTTATATAATAAGAAAGGTTTCCGAGTGACAGCGAGGCGGTTCTGATGTCTCTCCAAATGCCAGCCAGCCACAGAAAACACAGCAGAGTGACTGGGCTCATGATCATTGCTCACCAGCGCAGATTTGTTTTTATATAAACCTCCCAGTGTGAGGACAGGTGGGGGGCCACAGCAGCACAATGCATCATCATCCGTGGCTTATAACAACTCTGGGCATGCATGATGAAACATGTAAATGGTATTTCCCACTGTGGCCCGTCCAGCACACTGACCTCAGGACAAACTCAGAAAAAAAGAGGCCAGATGAGTGTTGCAGGAGATTCGGCTGCCATCAATAATGAATTACACATCAGAGGATTCTTGTCAGGTTCAGTGAAATTGTTTATTCCCTGCACAGTTTTGCTTTCTACAGTTTTGCTTCCTACAGTTTGAATCATCAGCATTCAGAGAACAGAATATAAAAGGAAAAGAATGCCGTCATGAGTTCCTTGGTTTGTCCATGCAGGAGGACGATGCAATACCAAGCGAATTGGCTCTATCTAAAGCTCATAATTCAGAAGTAAAAGCAAAATCAACATAAAGCATCCACTGTCAGTTGTGACTTAAAGGGGCATTAAGTAATCTATGAATTTTATTGGTGACCAAGGAGTTTTAACAACATCGACTCGTCTCTGGCACGGCGAACGCCGGCCTGTAATTGACACAAATAACAGTCACACTTTCACCAGAGGGGAGTAAGCTAGCTAATTAGAGCAGAGATCCAACAGCATCATCTAGTCAATAGGTAATATAATAATAATAATAATAATAATAACTTTATTTGTATAGCACTTTTCATACAGACTATGCAGCTCAAAGTGCTTTGACAGTTCAGCACACCCATATCACAAAAATGAATAGTTCGGCACAACCATATCACAATAATGAGTAATAAGTAAAAGCAATATAATGAGTAAAAACAATAAAATAAGTAAAAACATTAAAAACAATAAAAGCAATAGAAAAAGAATATATATAAAAATATATATATATATATATCACTATGCAAATATTGTTCTAATACTGCCTTTTTTGGCATGAGAACAAACGGCGGTGGCTTGCTCATGCTGCTGTCCTCCATGTTGCGCAGTTGAAATTGTGAGTAGGAGGATTTGGAGTGTTTTGAAATTCCAAGGGCAGGGCAGGACCGGGATGTGGTTTCAAAACAGAATAGAAAGTGAGTTTTGAAAAGCCAGAAATTTCAGCTGTATAAAATAATCATTGAATCATTGGTATTGATCAACAACCCTCTGCACATATATTATGGTTGTTTTGTGCCATGGGACAGTAGAAATCTGACTGCACCTTTAATGTTGACCCGACACCTGGAACCGTTACAACAGATGAATTTGTTTGACTTAGCTGACGTAGCTGCTCCTTAGATTTGAACTTTCTGTTTATTACTTTGACACATTGATCCGCTGAGTCACACTTTCCCCCACTGGCAAATGTTCTTTATTTAAATACTAGAATGATGGCAGTGAAGTTAGTGTCACTAAGGGATGCTCTGTTTTGATGAGCCAATCAAGCAGCACATTTTCCTAGGCTTTTTGTTAACTGGTCTACTTCTACATGGAATTATTTTTAATTGACTACGCAGTCATGCGTAGAATAATTTTGAATTACTAAAATAAAGCAGATCATAAAAAAGAAAATAAAACAGCGGCGGTCCTGAGGCAATATTAATGACTGATTGAATCTTTCAAGAAACTGAATGAGGAAAAAGGTTCAATTTCAAATCTTTTTCTCTTTGCTTGTGTATGCAACATAGAGCAATTCCCATAAAGAGACTTTTTCCAGTCACTGCATTACCATAAACATAAAGATAAACAACATAGGCAAACAGAGGTGTGTTTAATAAGCTCCGTGCGGGACAGTGATTTGTATAAAGCCTTATCAGACTTGAAATCACTGATGAATCCTCTGTTTGCTCTGTGTGGTTTCCCCCGGCTTCCCCAGCTCCACACCTCTGATTTATTGAATGCAGAGCAATTGTGATGCAGCCGTTTACCTAGAAAAATATTTACACGGTCCCTCGAGGAAGCTCATGTACACACAAATGCATGGCATTAATTAAACTGTCCGAAATCATAACTAAGGAAGAAAACAGAAACATCTTTCTCAAGGTCATTTACTTTGGTTTCTTCACAGTAAAACTGCACAGTGCGCTATTACTTATAAGTCCTTTTCATTTGGCTCATTGCGTATTCACGTCGGATAAATGTTGTTTTTTCATGCATAAGTAAAGAGGTGATCATCATTATCAAATCCCACCCATCTCCCGAAGCATGCCACAAGCCCCATTTAGCTAGAAAATGTCTTGGAAGTAAAAAGGATCAAGAAGTCCAAGATGTAAGCACACTGAAGCTCAAGCTTGCATGCGGCCAGATGATGAGCACCAGCTTGCATCATTATGTTTGCCTTGAGTGCAACTGTGGACAAGAGGCTACTCCAGTGTTATCTTCATGGAAAACAGCATTGTGTATCTTACTGCCAAGTTATGTGGGGGGGTTTTTTTCTTTTTAAAACAACAAGCTGTGTTGCTTCTTGCTATGGCAAGCATCGCAGCATCCACATGTAAATTTCTGATGGCATGTTTCCCAACGCCTCGCAGGGGACTTGGCTAATTCAGGGAAGCAGTTTATAAATGGCAGAGATACTGTACAGCCCCCTGCTCACCTTTTTCCTGAGGACTACTGCTTAGTTCGCCTAATGAGGCAAGGTTTTGTGTGTGGGTGTGTGTGTTTGTGTGTGTGTTTGTTCAATGGGAATAGCGAGGTTAAACTTGATGAGATAAGATAAACTTTACTGGCCCCGTGGGGAAATTTTATCTCGGACTTCACGCTGCTATTGTTATGAAGGTGCGTCTACTGCTATCATGTGGCAGATAATGCAGTTTTTACATCCCCATAATATAAATCAACAACTCTGATATGTAAGTGCTTGCTAACTCAAATAATACATCTTATTTGGGAGCAAAATGCATATGTGCCATTCTGTCTGCAAAGCTTCTGTAAGACATGGCACTTGGTAAATGGCTGCACTGATGTTGCACCATGGCTGACAGTACCCATTAATCACTCAGTTTGTGGAGGATGGGTTTGTTTTAGAATCATTACAGCTTTCACCATCGCACATGCATGCATCTGAAAACCTATGCATAGTAGTAATGAGCTGAGGTAGATGAGAAACATTACCAAGGTCATAAATCAAACTATGACTGACCATAGATATAGGAACAGCTGCTCCCTCTGTAGACCTTTTAAATTTGAGCTACATGGTGAGCTTTTGTCTTATTCAAGTGTGATGGAGCAGAACTCTCCATGGGAAGTGCTGGAGAGGGATTACTAGCAGCTCCCATTGTTTGCTTTTCGACCTATGACAAGATTTAGTTGAAAAGTTGGGTGATGAGTTGCGTATGGCTGTCTGATTATAAACTGAAGCACACTGATAACCTAACAGTCTTTAGAAGGAGGGACAATGGAAACAGACTTCTAGTTTGCCTCTTAATCTTTTTTATTTACCAAAAACAATAGCTGGTCCCAGTAGCTGGTCCCACACCACCTACTGGGACAGGTATATTATACAAAAGGATTCACTAGGTGAAGGTGAACCTCACTACCTGATGGTCCACCGCTGCCTCTGTCCTCCTGCTGACCAACACTCCACCCCACACTCAGCAAAATCATTTATGGGTCAACTAGATTCAATTAAAGGGGCATTACGTAGCCTGTGACTTTTATCGACCTCTATTGGCGACCAAGAACATCATCCGCAACAACATCCTCAAATATCTGGAAAATTTTCACACCGGAGAGTAAGCTAGCTTATTAGAGCAGATCCAACAGAAATGTCGAGTGAAGAGGTAATATATCACCATGCAAAACACTGTAATATTAATACTGCTTTGTAATTTGGTTTTTTTGGCTTGAGTATGAAATGTCATGCGATGCTGATCGCTGGCTTGTAGCACTGTCTTCCATCAGTAAGCAGTAGAAAATGTGAGTAGGTGGGGGGAGGAGACTGGGAGTGTTTTCCAACTCCAGTGGGTGGGGAGTCTTGGTCCAAAGCGGAGTACAGGCCAGAAAATGAGTTTTAAAAGCCAGAAATCTCAGCACTTGATGAAATAACTGTTGAGTCATTGGTTCTGATCAACAGCCCTATCAACCCCCTGCAGATATATTATGGTAATTTTGTGCTATGGGACAGTAGAAATTTTAATTATTGCAACTTTAAAGAGTATTACTCAAATAAGTTCTCGCTTCGAATAGAATCAATCACCCAGCAGAATAGGATCGTTTTTACTCGTAATAAGATGTAGCAAACGTGTCCCGCTAAATGGTTTAATTTGGCAGTGAGCAGCTCATGCTGTGTGAATCAGTTTCTCAGTGAAAATGTGCCACAGCTCGCCTCAGCTTGGAATTGAAACTCAAAACAATGTATTTGGGTCAGTCAGTACTCTCAGTCCTCTGAGAAGCAGAGGCACGGCACTGAAGGCATGAGCACTCTGTTACACAGAGGCGTCCATAAACATAACCAGTGTGTTTTGGCCAGGACACAGCACCAATACACATTTAAATTTCCTGAAAATGAGTCGGAAGAGGAGCCAGTGCAGTGATTTTGACCACCCATCACAGTCTCCATTGTCTCGTGCCAGAGGCATTTGGTGCTTGCTAGATAAGGGGAAATGAGGGAGATACACACAGGACAACAGTTGGACCGGGAGATAGAGTCTGTTAAGAGAGCTGAGTCAAATCGTATTTGCATTCTTAGTGTTTGAACCTGCTTTGAGTAGGACACAGGTGAGGTTTGTCACATGGCACAACAAAACAAAAACTGCAAGAATGTTTAATATGTCAATTAGCAAAGGTGGAAAGTAACTAAGTACATTTAACCAAGTACTGTACTTAAGTACAATTTTGAGGTATTGGCAATTTGAGTATTTGCATTTTGTGAGGCTTTATACTTTTATTCCACACACTACATCTGATGGCTGTAGTTACTAGTTAATTGCAGAATAAGGTTTTACATGCAAAACATACAAAGCTCATAAAATATGTTGCTTTGTTAGAGTTTAAAGTATGGAGTAGTTAGACGTAGCGCCAACCTAGACTACCTACAACATGAAAAAACTTCTTATTACAGGTTAATGCATCAATAATTTAACACTCTCAAAAAGACCATTGATCAAAATGAGTACTTTTACTGCTAATACTTCTATACTTTTACTTAAGTAAACATTTGAATGGAGGACTTTTACTTTTACTGGAGTATTTTTCCATGATTGTATTGCTACTTGATTTAACTACTTTTTCCACCACTGTCAATTAGGTCTACTTTTCTGTGATTGACAATGAATCTGACACTGATCTGAATTGTCCTGAGGCAGCAAGTCACACGCTTACAATTATTTACGTCATTACGTATTATTTACAATTTTCACCAAGCGTCTGGACAAGCCATTTTTGCAAAGATAGGGTGTTTATCCTTGCAAGCTGCACTGTTTTGTGCCAGAGTTTTGCAAGAGGTATTTAGTCCTGCTTTATATAGGAGGGAGGGGAGTGGAGGAGGGGGGGGGGGGGGACACATGGGAAAAGCCAGTCAATACAGCAGCAATTGAACACCTCAATCCAGAAAGAAAGAAGTGAAGGTGCAGAAGCGGGAGGGGAGGGGAAGGGAAGGGGGAGGGTGGAATAGTAAAAGAGGTCTGCCCTACATTTAGGAGTCTCTGAAGCTCTGAGTTATGCCGAAGGGGAGCGCAGGCCGGTCTGCCTCGCAGTTAGTGCAGATACCATTTCCTTTTTCTGTGATGCCTGCGGCACTGACAGCAAAACCTCGTCTCAGTCTCATTTTCTTTGAAATAACTTGATGAGATATTTCAGTTGGCCTCGCAAACTTTCATCCTACGAAAACAGCGGCGTCTGAGCGCGGCCACCATCCGCGTCTCCCCAGGACGCCGCGTTCCATCCGCTGACGCTTGGCGGGGCTTTTGATTGCTGTATCAACCGGCCCGAGGGGAAGAGCCTCCCACCCCGCAGAGGAGACGCCGGCTCTTTGTCTGGCCGGACTCCTCAGCACTTGCACATATAGTTTGCGACGTCTGAGTTGCTGGAGAGAAGTCCCCGTGAAAAGCTCTCTCTCTCCTCTGTGCTGCCGTCACCCTGATGTTAGACAGGCAGCAGAGAGGTGTGTGTTTACTGCACAGACAGGCAGAGTGCTGGATAGATTTGTTCAGAGGTTTTGTTTCTCTGTGCCTCAGTACAGAGCAAGGAATCTGAAATAACTTCTATTTTAGATTAAAACGACTGTTTCACTCAGGCTGTCGCAAGAAAACAAATCTAGCTATTTCATAAAACTTCCAATTTGACATCAGCTTTAGCGCTTCTTTCTTCTGAACTGAAGAGCCCACGCTTTGTGTTATTAGCCACTTAAATTTGCTCGGCGCTGGCGTTTTATGAACCCTGCTGTCCTCATGATCTTCAAGTGAGCGAGGAGTGATAAAGTGACTGAAAAATTTTAAGTCAAAACCGTGAGAGATGCCTTCTTGTTATGCATGATCTTTAATGGGCCCACCTCTGCTCTGAAGAACTACTCCTGCCAAGAGTAAATGTGCATTAAGCGTATCTAAATCACACAACTTCAGAGTGGCTTTTAGTACTTCCTCACCATCTGCTAATTCTCTAAGTGTTGGATGAGGGAACCAATGCCATTAAAACCCTGTGTATGTACTGTAATAACATTTTATTTCGCACAATAAAACACCAAACTGATTGTGACATTACATATCCATTCACATCTTTTGTATCTCTTTAGTAATGCTTTCTAAGCACATCCTTGCTTTTAAAAAAGCGTGGGGTCAGTTTAGAGTAAAACGTTTATGCTTAATCATTGGGGGCTTTTGAAATGGAAGAGGTTCTCCAAAGCTGCGACATAATTTGATTGTATGATGGTATTTGTTGTTATTGTTTTGTTTTGTATTGTATTTCTATTAGTATTGTAGAATTTTACTTGCAAAGAAAAAGTTTGGAAATCTGACTAAAGACGACCACAAATGCCATTGTGCCCTTTAAATGCCTCTTGATTTTCTTTAGGTTGCAAAAATTGAAATGTTTCCATCGGAGTCTGAGATTGATCATTCAGTGTGGCTGCGCCAGTGTTTCTCTTTCAGAGGGAGAAGTGTGTGAATGACAATAATTATGCAGCCTTTATCTGAGCGGCCTGCCAAAATGAATCGCAGCTTTTACAAGAGCATAAATGCAGAGTCAGATTAAGGGCAGACAAATCTCAGCAGATGGGAGCAAAAATGCCTCTGTTCTCTGACATTAAGTGTAAGGTGGTAAGTAGTTCATGGGAGTACATCCAATTTGGCCTAACTTATTGGATATTGCAGCATGCACAGATCTGAAGTTGGCCCTGCTTTCAACATAAGCAATAAATAAAGGTGCATTGCTTATTTTTATTAATAACGCATAGACATTTGTTCAATGTCTTCCATTGAGCAGGATCCGCACCAAAGAAATATGGAAACAATTTACATGTCCGACTCATGCATAAAGCAATTAGATGAAAACATGAAACACAGACATCAGCAATACGTCTATGGAACGGGTAATTAATCAGGCAGTCATTTAGATCAGCATGACCCAAATGCATATTGATTGTTTTAATCGTAAGATAGCATATTTTAAAAAGAGCCGCGTTACAGCGAGGCAAAACACAGTGCGTGAAAATCCTACACAGAGTCGAACTAAAAGCAGCAGGGCAAAGCAAAGCAGGAAGTCTAGATGAAGGGAAGAGCGCTCAGTCGCTCCATAATCCAGACAGTGCTCAGACTCCAGAGCGGGCCGTGGAGGGCGGAGGGAGCGTCCTCCGCCCCCCCCCCCCCCCCCCAAAGTCCCCGCACTCTCAGCTTCCCTACTCCATCTCTGCTTTTAGCATGGAGATGTCAGCCACTGTGGAATCAATTTCTCCACCGGCAGTTCAGGTCGATCTACATTTTTCAATTCATTTATACTCATTACCAGGAAAGAGCCAGAGGCAGAAGCAATTTGAACACCTGTAATATAAAGCCCTCAAAATCATTTTTTGTCACACTATTTTGGTTTTGATTTGATGTCATCAACAATCAGGAGAAATGGAACGTTTAAGATTGCGTCGGTCACAAGCAAACATGCAATAGTGGCAAGTCATGAATAATAATCCTGTCTAATCCTGACTCTTATTTACCAAAGACCTTTAATTTTGAAAGTTGCGGTAATTAGAAATGTTGCTTTGTCCAGTGCACTTAAAGAAGTTTCAAAATGCAAACTTCCTGTTTCTAAATACATGATTACCATGCAACTGAATGAATGAATGAATGAATGAATGAATGAATGAAGAAACCAGGGTTAGGAAGTATTATAAGGACAAGACTACAAGTAAAAGGATGCTAATTGTAAACCATGGCAGTTATTGAAAATCCCCACAGTAATCAGTTAAAAAAAAGGATTACTTAAACAGTTATTCAGACATGTTTGAATAGGAAAATGAATTATCATTGTGAAAGTGGACATAAACATCATTTTACGCAATTTGAGATAATGGTGAGTTAATGGTGATGCAGATAATAGAGCTGTTAAAATTTCAGGAAATTGAAGGCAATCAGATTGTATTATTGAGCTGGAAAAATTCAATATACTGGTATTTTGCTGATCATTTTTAAGCAGATACTGAATTTTTGCAGGTACTCTTGAGCAGAATATATTCCTGAAAGACTGTTCCTAAACCTGTGAAAAACAAATGAATGAATGATATTTTATCGGAGAGAAAGGTAATGCCTGTGAGACGTTCTGGGAGGGTAAGAAACAGTAGAGGCTGAAAACTTAATGATGAAGCATCTTTAAAGGCAGCAAAACAGTCAGCGTTTGCACACAAACAGCAGCCATTCCATGTTATTCTCTCTGTAGATGGAAAAAGAAAACTATCCCAAGCATTGTGCTCACATTCATCTGCAGCTCCCTGTCAAAAGCCCTTTTGACAGATGAAAGGAGATGATAAGGGTCTTATCTTTGATCCACGCCTGTACCTTGCAAGACTGCTTAATAGAAAGCTGCTGAAAACTGGCCTGCGGTGAGAGGCAAAGAAAAATGTGTGGCACAATAACTGACTTGTTTACTCTCTTGTCTTCATGGGTTGTAGCTCAAAGAATTGTATGTATTCGGGTTTGAATGAAGGATCAGTGACCTGATGCAAATAAATGTGATCTCTGTTCAAATAGGTGAAGCCATCATGTGAAGAATCATATTCGTCTGTTTTGCAGTTGTGTTGCCAAATCAAATCAAGTCAATTTGTGGTTTGAATGTCACCTAAACATAACCACCTTTATTTTCTTTGACTATGAATATGCCCTATATTTATCAGCCCTATATGTGATTCAAAACATCATGCACCTGAAAACTTAAAATGTACCTATATGGTTTTCAGTCTGCAGGTTTCAACTTTCCACAGCCAATGTTTTATCTTTCTGTCCCTTATAGTGTAGTAAATAATGGTAACAGAGGATTTAAAGAGAGCTATTCTAACCGCTCTGCTGTTGTATTTAAGGTATTCCTGGCAAGGACAAGTAAATCTGTGAGTATTTGCAGCAGTAATGAGAGACTAGAACTGCACGGGCCATGTAGCTTTCACTGCAACAATTTGTCCCTTGGCTACAGATCTATTGGAGGTGTAAAACCATGTGTCTTGCCCTGGCTTTCTGTTGTCTGAAATTCCTTTTCCCTCCAGCCAAAAGCCAACTTCTCCACCAGATAATAACCTGGACCGGCTATACAGACAGCACTAGGGGAGCTGATAATGGCCACTGTCACGGTCTGTCAGCAGGAGCAGGTAATGCCGGTGTGTCACCTTATTGTGATCCTGGTCAGTTGGGCCCGATGCCATTCCAGACCGCGGCAGATGGGCTGGGAACACATTGAAGCCGAAATGACCGTCTTTTTTTTTTTTTTTCATACTGAAAATAGCCATTACAAAACGATTGAGCAGCCAGCTCTTCTGTTTAAAACATCTGGACTGAAGGAGTAAATATCTTCACCAGTCTTTGCACACTGCATGTTCATGCTCTATGATGAAGACAAGAACTTGCACACTGATACGAACAAAAGGTAGAAATGAGGTCAACTGATGCATGCACCTTATGCAAAAAATGTCAGTTCTTTTAATGTATAAGTTGGCCTCTTTTGGATTTCTTCTTTTTTATTAGTGTGCAAGCTGTTGTTAGACTCTCTTTGTTTATGATTTTTGAATCCACACACCTGAGACAAACCTTCTGTATCATAAGACTCTTCCTCACAGTGCGGATATCTCTCACTTGCTCTACTATGCACTTATTGTCTGCATTTCATCCTGTTCATTATAACTGCCTCACACTGGTCCAATACACTGCTGGATGCTCATCATCCCCCTCAACAGCTGCAGCCATACTGCATGCCTGCTGCAGTATGCCTGCTGCCTGAATGTGAATAGTCACAGAATGCTGAATGTATATTTATAGAGTGAAATGTGTAGCCTACTGTCTGTCATACGTGTTTCACGGTTGTCTCTGCAGCAATTCCACCAAGAAAGAAATCCTGAATCCTGACCAGAGACTCTAAAGAAATTCTATTACTTTCTTACCCATAACCCCTTGGTAACACACATTGATATTTTGTTACTTATTCCTACGCATACACAAATTATGTAGTTTTCAAGTGTTTTTGTAAAGTAAAATCAGCTTCTAAAAGTATTCTCAGCAACATTTGTCTGACTGCCAAACTGATGTGAGCCGGTATGATGTGCAGTCATCTTCTGCTGCTGTAGGGTTGTGGATTTTAGCCATGACAGGCGAGCTCCACTCTCCACCCTCTCATCCAACTCATACGCTTCCCCAGCAACAAACCCTGGATCACTAAGGACTTACAAGTGATGTAAAAGGAAGGGGCCTTGAAGGACAAGGATACGCAGAGAGGGAGCTGAAAAGGAAAATATGGGAATGTAAAGACAACTAAAGTATTGGGACCAGATGGAGACTCAAGCCAGCAGGGAACATGAATAGTGCCTGTTTTTCTACAGATTTGACTTCAGATTTGTCTCGTTCCATGTGACCCTGCTGGCTGAGCATCTCAGAAACCACACTGTGCCAACAATCACAGGCTAAGAGAACAGCTGACCCTGCGTGCTTGAAGCAGCCAGAAAAAGAAAGTGAATTGTATCAGAAAACACTAAGCTTGTTATGCAAACTGTTACACCAGGAGATGAGAGCAGAGTGGGACTGCCACCATATACTGTGTGCCCATAAATGAAGAATTCCTGTGTTAGTCATGAGATAGATTTACATACTTTGAAGCACAACTGGTGGGGTTTTTTTTTTTTTTTTTTTTCACTTTCGAGCCAGACCCACTGGCTGAGCCCATAATCCCTGAGCACGAATCCCTAACTCCTTGAGTAAACTGCTAGTGGATGTCGCCGCAAATCCATGGCACCCAACTTCCACAGGACGCACCCTGGCTCCCAGAACTCACTGTTCAGCCTCAGCTGCTAGCTCAGTGTATCTAAGCCTCTTTCCTTCATGTGCCTCATCTACTGCATCCTCCCAAGCCACAGTGCAAAGTAAACACACCACAGCACCAAGTCAGGTCTTACTAACTCTGACGGGACTGCCCTAACTTGTATTCAATAACAATCATATTTTGCTCTAATAATCATTCTAAAACTAGATACCTCCATATTCCAAACTTCCTTTCTACACATCCTCAGTTCTATTTCCCCTTTCTTAGCTTTGGCACACGTTGCCACCTCCTCCTGGTGATGCATTTGTTCCACGATCAATTTCCATTTTTCTGAGGGTGTTATTTTGTTCCACAGAGATTTGCTCGTGCCAAGACCAAGGCCTGCGTGACCCTGTTGCTCTTTCCCCACATCATCCGTCTATCTAAGTACCAATTGCGCTTGCTGAACTGCTTTTTTAAGGGTTCGTTTCCACCCGGACGCCAGAGTAAGTGCTATACTTCTTCTACTGTGGTGTTGTTAGAGTCTGTTAACATCAACACCTGTCTTAAGTTTTAAGCATTTCAATTCCTGAGATACAGCAGAAGTAACTCCTTGCCTCCTTTTCCATACTGTGCTGAGGCAGTGAGGGACTCCAAGCTATTTCCAAACACACAAGCTCATAATTCTAGCTTCCAGTTAATTAGTATCATAAGTCATAAAGCAGACTGATGGAGGGAAGAGTGACAACCCACTGAGCCCTGACTAGTTGGTTAGCTTACCTGCCTGGTAATCAGGAACAACTTTTTGCCTGGGCGATTCATTTACATTTTACTGGAGGGTGTGTTGCTTCAGTTGAGGCATATTGTTGATTGAATTTCTCTTGGTTTTTGCAATACAATCTCCAATGTGAATGCCATGCACTTCAAGATTCACCCCCTCTGAGGTGAAAATCATGGACAGGCTTAAGCAAGTCGCCTCAGGTTTTATTGATTTTTATCTCTGTGTGTGTGTGATAATGTCATCAGCTCAGGCTAGATGTTGGGAATTATTGGAAATTGAGATACAATTGATATACTTGGGTTTGAGACTTTAAGCTGTTCTATCGGTGAAACAGGTGGCGAGCCTGAAACTAGCACTAAGTTCATTTTCTCTTGTTTAATTCAGTGAAAAATGGAAATCAGCAAGGGATGCATGATTAATATTTCAGTCGCGTTAGATCACCACACGCCTATTATTGCTTTTTACTGAAATGCATAGTCATGTGCAGTAGTGGTTGTTTACAGTCACAGCAGACTTAATTTGGCTGCGGTCAGACCTTTTGTCGTCTGAGGAGGGTTGAACGATACAATCGACCTATTACTGGCTACAGTGGTGAACCTGCATGCGCTTGATGCCCTATTGATTACCTCCATCACTGTGGAAAATGTGAAAGGGAAGATTGTGCACTTTGCCATGGCACCAGTGACCAGACACTGCCATGCCGGGGTAAATTTCATGCTGTAAAGAAAATTTGTTTGGCAGGCTTTGACTAGATTTATGATGACATTTGGCACTCTGAAGAAATCGAATGCTAGAACGGAGATCTCTCTTCTGTTGTGTGGCTGATTGAATTTGCCAAATCATGTTTGAGTGTTCAAAACATCGCAGGAGGCCTGGTATTCCTGCTTTTTGTACTGATATGTCAATTAGCTGGTTCATTTCCCAGCTGGTTTGTCAACATCTGCACTATCACACTAAAGAAATTCTTTCCTTCAAAATTGAGCAGGCATATGTGCCAAAACCGATTTATTTCTAAAGACTCCCTCAGTTTTGGATTTAGTATTCCGCCTGGTCTCCACCATGATCTGGATGAGATGTTATTAAATTTCTATGCTTCTTTCACAAGCATCCATAAAATCTCAAGACATCAAAATATTGAGCTGTTGATAGGAACAATAATGTGCAGATAAACCTCCTGTGCTCAGCGTTCATGAAAAGGTTTTTGATGGGGAGAGCTGATTGGCACTGTGCAGTATGAACCCGCTGCTGCAGTTATTAATGAAATTGGCCCTAGACCCATGAGGACTCAAAAAGCTGCACTGTTACAACAAAATGTCTCCAAAACATAGCTGCCACCACAAACTGGCTTTCAAATCTTATGTTGGTGTTGTTTTCACACATGTAGCTGTGCAGCCTGTTCCTGAGTACAGCATGTGGCTCAATTAACAATCTTAATTTCACATTCATTTTGAGGTCAAAGAACTGCACAATTAAAATACTGCAGTGAATACCATTTTAGTTATCTGTGAAGACAAATACAATTTAATGCAATTGCTTACACTGTGTTTTACCTTGCTAAGAGGTGCTACTTTATGACCAATAACATCTGTTCCATTCTGGTAACAATAAACCAAAGAATTGAAAATTAAAACAAGTCCAAAATCACAATTTTCCATTATTTTTTATGACAAGTCATTGAAAATTTTGAATATTGTATGAATACTGCAGCCAATTTTCCATTTGTCTCATTTATGGAGAGAAAAACAGTAGAAAATAGTAGAACAGCAGAACAAACAGTGCTTCTACACATCCATTTTATAGTTTAAACCTGAATCAGTGCTTGTGTTGTCTGAGAACATGTCGGGCTGTTTTAGCACTTTTCCTTTCAACAGTGCATATTTAAGGCATTGCATATAATGCTTATTATATAAAACAGACAATGCAACCAAATGTGTTGTGTGTATTCCTGTTGCGTCAGACATGAAGCAAATGAGAAACAACACAATACAGAATTCCTTCATCCATTTGTCGTGCTACTCATCTGTCTCAAATCAAATGTTTTCAAAGAGTGTTGTTGCCTTTACTGTTGACAGGCTGATTTTTAGGACTTGTTAACTGGGATTTAGTAACATGTGACCTTGAAGCATGTTTGACAGATAATTACAGTTTCACGCTGACGCTGTCCTTAAAGGAAAAGTCGTTACCATTGACACATTGTGCAGACATAAAAATCAAGCGAGGATTTTTTGTGCAGGCATGCCTTCCCTCTTAGCCGCTCGATACCTCCAGGACTTGAAGCCATTGTATTCCGAACCATTAAACACTCAGTCCCCCTCAATCTATGACACAAAGAGCCTAAATTAATTTCTGGCCATGCTTTTCATCACAAACACTGATCGGTATGGCCTGGGTTGCTCCACATTACCGAATACGGGGTGTTGCGCGTATTGACTGTGTTGTAATGGCAGTGCCTGGAGCAGATGAGAAGCTAGGCTACACTGTGGAAGAGGAGGAGGGGGGGAGGGGGTGGGAGGCCGACCCACTGAGACTTGGGACTGGTCTGGAATCCAGCAGCTTCAATTTGACAGGCTTGATTTGATTTGGTATGTGCTCGGTGGTGCTCTCCACAAAACTGCATTGAGATGCAATTCACAGAGACACAATTGCCCAGCCCGGGCTCCTTTAAGTAAAATTTCTGGGGAGAATATAAAACCCTGAAAAAGCCTTTGTAAAGTTCCCAGTGCTTTACATACATCCTACCAAATTCTGGTAATTCACAGCTTCACCTGCGTCATTACTTGCGTCCCCCAAAGTGAGTAAGATGGATAAAGATCGCCATAAAATATACCTTAAAAGGCATCTTTGCTGTTTTATTCTTGAAATTTTGACCAGCACAGTTAATGGGGCTTAAGTGTGTTTACAAGTTTCTGAACATCCATTAGATGCTAAATGATAGCTGTATTGGTTTCGTTGCCTTGTGAAGGTCAAACACAGCCAACACCATAGTGTCCTGCCAATAATAAATGGTTTGAGGCTGTCCTGCTGAAAGCCTTGGGGAGCAGAGCAGATAGTAGATAGCAGAGATTGGAGACAAGGCGTGAGGAACCGCTCGCCCGGTAGCAGCAGAGCCGTTACATCTCGGTGTGTTTGTTTTGTAAGCTCCCACTTGCCTGGGTCACAGTCATGCTCCAAAACAGTTTAGAGGTGCCGGTTGGCCAAAAGAGATAATGTAGCCACAGAACGACATGTTCTCTTAAAGTCCCCTAAAGTAACTGGACTGAAATTTACTGCAGTGTCATAGATAAACTGCAGCACGGATCTCTACTCACAGAGAGTTTCTGTGTAGGCAATGCATACTGTGTTGAATAAGATACTGGATCGGAGCAAATCTCACAGAGGCTGTTTATGAAGTTTGCAGATGCATTTCCTGTGTTGATTGGCTTTCATTTTAGCATAATTGAGTGTAAACTGAATGTTAATGAAGCATCCATGGCAACATGTTCAATTCTGTTTAGTTTGTTCATTTTGCCGTAATTGTGATTACATCTGCAGACATTTTGAATGTCTGCATGCATGCAAATACACACACATACACACAATCACATGCAATTTATTTTCACTTGTGTCTCTCCAGTCTCTATTTGTTTAAGTAAATCACTTTCAAGTAAATCACTATCTCATTTCAACTCAATTTGTCTTTGGCAGCCAATAGTCAGCCACCATCAGTCTCTAGAGATCAATTTCTATCCATTTCTAACTATGGTCTGCTACGATCACAAAGTGCCTCCGTTACCTTCTCATATACTGTACCTCTGTGGGTTTGATTTGTTCCACTTTTGCCTCATTACCTTCACCATACCTTTATTTTACATTATCCATACTCCATTTCTCATTATAAAGCTTTATTGTTACAATTTGTGCCATGGCCTCATCAGCAGTATAAGCTATATAGTATATCAACTTGATACACAATATGTAGGGAATAAAAGTTTACAGTTCCAACCTGAACGGTGTTGTTCCTGCTGAGCACACTGATTAAAATGCTACAGATTCAAGAACTTGCCGACAGTAATCAAAGATATTGCCTGAGAAGAATAAGAAATGCATTTCCCTGAGTAATACAGACACAGTTCACAGAGACAGACAGAGGAGACAGATTATTCAGTGTCTATACTCAAGTAGTAGTATAACAAAAATTGATTAAAGTAAAATTATAAGTAACCATCCAAGAGGCTACATGAGTAGGAGTAAAAGATGTGGATGTAAAAAACTACTCAAGTTACAGTTACAATGCTGTGATAATAGGTGGAATTTGATTTGTGGCCTAAAAACACACTTATATGCCAATGAAACTGATATCAGCACAGAAGGTCCAAACATTAAAACCGCATTTGTGTTTTCTTTTGGCCTTAATTTAAAGACAGTGTTATAGTCTTCCTGTCCAGTATACTTGAAATGCTTCATGTAGGCCACAGATTGAGCCAATACAGATTGATTTTGGGAGGCAGCGCTGTCATAAATTTTAATATGCCAATAGAGGTATACAGATTAATAGGTTGATGTAGTGCAAAAATGTTATGATAATTGTCAGTGGAAATTCCTTCCAGGTGTTGCGACAATTGCAAAAAAAAAAATTGTGCTCAGAGATTCTTTGTAGAGCAAGAAGGTAACAGAGACACAGACAGACCTTGTCTGTAGCCTTTTAAACTGTAATTGGAAGCCACTGGGGAGTCCTAACAACCACAAACACAAAGGGCCAATCAATGGGTGAGCAACCTCCCAATGGGTTTTTATCAAGGCTGCACATACAATAATGGAATGAGACGCTGATTATCTACTCTACAGAGGCAAAATTGCTTAAAACATGTTTTTTTTCTTTTTTTCTTAAAGTAATAGTCCATGACACTTTCATATAAAAAATGTATGTTTTGCTACTCTATCTCCTATTAACATAACACAATCCAACCCATAGCCAGTTCATGAGACCTTTTACTTGCTGTTCTAAACACCCAGAGTCTGGTGGATCTTTCTCAGGAAAAATCCTCTGGCACACAGGAAGTGATGCGTTTTGCATTTCTGGTTTGTTTGGAATAAACAGAAGAAGAACTGGAGGTTACCACTTTAAGAATGTATTTGAATAAGAGTACAATTTATTGTATAGTGAGGTTATCAACTGCTAAAATACATTTTTTTTTTTTTTTAAGTACTTAAATAGAATAGTTGTAGTACATTTCTGATCATAGATGATACAACACACTTGCAATGTGCTTTAGCAATTACTTAACAAGTGAGCAAGTGAGGAACAATGAGGAACCTAGCTACACCTCTCAAAATCGTGATACATTCCATTTCTATAAGTTAGTAAGAATAAGACTTTGCACTTCCAACTCTTAAAATTTTGTTTCATTTGGGATTTTTTTTTTGGGGGGGGGGTTGTTTTTTTGGTGGCTTCACAATCTGACTGCACACATTCACGAGGTGTGAAAACCGTAGAGGACTCATTATCAAAATGTTCACAGTGTTGTCAGCAGCGGTGTCGCCATGGCAACAGCAATGCAGCCATGAGCTGAGACTTCCTACCCATATGAACTTTCCTCACTGCTTCCTGAGTTGAAATCTTCAAATGTTTCCTAAAAGCAGAGTAATGTGATATGCAGCAAACATTAATTTATTCTCAGAGACAAGTCTGGAATTGGTTTCAAGTGGTGTGTGCAAATCCACATTCGGCGAAAAGGGAGGAGAACATCTTAGAAATCATTCCCAGTATACCACCATAGCTAAAAATCCTTTTCGGGCTGTTTTCAAAACCAGACCCTTGGTGGTTCAAAGTAATATTTTCATAACCCGTGGAAGTATGGATTCAACAGTTTCAAGGAAGCAAAATGTTTCTCAGACTATTTTAAAAGGCAAGTGTGTATGAAGCCTAAGCAATCCAGCCACTCGGAAGAACTTGTACTTGATCACGAGCATCTTCCCAGCATCCAATCAATTTCCCCAGCAACTCTTCCTCCGCCTTTGCGTCCTGATAATTCTCTCTCGGTCATCCTCCATCCAGCGCTCATCTGCCTTCCTCTTTGAAGTCGCCTCGCTGCTCGCTGCTTTTCACGGCTATCGATCCTGAATCAAATCCACAAAGTTTGCAGCTTGCTGTGCTTTGGTGAGGCCGAGCATTCATCTCCAGAGAGCTGTATCCTGTTCCTCCTTTCAACATCGCATATCTATATAAATCAATATTTAGACGTGACAGTGTAATGTCTGACTGAAACTCACAGCTTTTAAAAACAAACACGCTGACTATGAGGACAAATGTGACATCAGCTACAAAAGTATATATGATGGGAACCAAAGGACTGTAACCAACTCTATTATGTACACCTCAATGTGAATCGGCTGACATATATTTGAGCAAATTTGTCTGTTTCATGAAATGTCAACAAATTTTCTCGACTATTGTGCATAAGATTTTTTTATGATTCATTCTGAGACTCTCTACACTCCTCTTATGCCGAAACAACTTCAATCAATTGGGTTTGTCAGCCCGACACCCTGCGAATCAAACCTTACCGTGGCAAATTCCCCTCCAGCACAACAAACCACCTGGCAGCTTGTATTACATTCAAATTCTACTAGCTACTTCTCGGACATGGCATTTGAAGGAATAAGCAGTTGATTATCACTTGTGAAAATGCTATTCTTTCAGCTTTCTTATCAGTGTGGAGGATGACCTTCAGAGTGGCGCGGAGGGAGGTGAGAGCCATCAGAATAAATTATAGGCTGCAGCCTCTGTCAAATTCCTGTTGGTGGTGGTGGCGGCGGCAGGGGTGTGTAGTTCTTACACACACACACATGCACACACACACACCATTTGGTAATGAATGACATACAGCACTGTAGGCTGCTATTTCTACTATAGGCACATATTAGATGTAAATGAAACAGAATGAAAAATCATGGGTATAGATTAATTCATAAAATAGCTGAATACATTATTTTAAAAAATGAGCTGCGCTGGAATCAAGGTTTTGATTTATGTTACCCCGACCCGCCCGGCTTATCAGAGTGCAGGCAGGATAAACGGGGAAGACTCAGTCTAAGTGATCTGTGAGTGGTTACTCCACCTATGTCGACCTTTGACCTCCCTGGTCAGAACGCTTTATCGAGTGAGGAGAGGAGCCAAGGTCTCCATGGAGCACAACTCCTAACCTTTTCCTCCATGATTCCCCTGCATCTCACTCACTCTGTCTGTCAAACATGGAGCTCACAGTTGCACGGATCTTATGTGCAGCCTGTTGCTTGGCAGCTGAGTTTCTCAGACTGGCTGTAACCTTATGAGTACATCATCACATTTAATGGGGCAATAAGTAAGATTTTTACTGTCCCGTAGCACAAAATGACAATATTATGTCTGCGGGCGGCTGAAAGGTGTTGATCAGTCCAATGACTCAACGATTACAGGTGCTGAGACTTCTGGCTGTCTGACCCTTATGCTCTGTTTTGGAACCTAATGCATTTTCAGCTGCTCTAACTACTAGCTTATTCTTCTCTAGTGAAAATGTGACATTATTGGTTGTGCCAATTACAGGCCACCGCAGATCAAGAGTAACTAAACCCCAAACCCAAGTCTGTGTAAAGCCTTACATCTAATGGTAAAAAGCATGCTACTGAAATCACCATCTGCTATTGGCTAATCTTTGACCTTCTATAGACACACTGCAGAGTGCGCCATACTTGGAAAGCCACGCCCAACGTGGGGGAAAACAATATCGCTAACAAACCGGCAAAAGCGGCGATCGGGAGGAAATCTTAACAGATATGGACAGCCTGACAAGGTTTTTCCTGTCTTCGAGTAGACAAGTCTGTCAAAGAATTATTTCAGCACACTGCCTCCAACAGAGAGGAGACGGTACACTGAAAAAATTAACTTGAGTGGCCTCCATCAATGTCCTTTTTCAATTAAGCTGGATAAATGATCCCACACAGTGGCCTGAGGTGAAATACTTTGACATTTACCACTACTTCATTTAATCACCAGGTAAGATAATAAGTTGACTTTGAATAATTTCACTTCATATTTAAAAATTGGAAATGCAGCCATGCTTTTCAGACTATATGCGCGACGCTGACGTGACATTGGTTATTAAAGTGGATTGTTGCTAAGTTAACTATCTTATGTTAGCTAACAAGTCAGTGAGATTTCTCAATACTTTTGCACCCTGGACTGGCAGTCAATACTGACCCACACATGAATACAACTCATCTGTTATATAGAGAGGAACTGGCTCAATAATGTTAGCAGCCTAATGTTAGAACAGCATGGTAGCTTTTGAACACATTTTATCATTAATTTGGGGAATAATGACAATGATGTACATTTAGTCAGACAAGGTGAATGGAAAGCAGTGCACCGGTTTCTCCCATGATGGGCGTGGCCTATTTTATGCACCGTCTCTATAGAGTACAACAGATGATGACATCACCTGGCACCAAAGCTCAGCCAATAGCATACTCTTTAATGCCCCTTTTTATCTAGCTGACACAATTATCCTGAGCAACTTACAATGAGTGCAACAGCAGAATAAAGATAGATTTTTGTAGATAGGCAACATTACGAGTAACCAGTCATCAGGAGTCCAAAGGTGCAGAGCAACAGCACCCAGATAATGGAGGGAAGGAGGGAGAGACAACACTTTGATGGGTCTGAATTTTAATGTCTTTGAATAAAAGGTAGCATATCCATGTTCACAAAATATTCTACAAACCGGTGGTGAAGTAAAATAAA